>NC_090239.1:38276285-38576285 GCF_024489055.1 Chanodichthys erythropterus
TTAACTCATTACGCTGTTGCAACGTGCAAGTTTATGCTTCCTTGCATCCTGTACAAGAATTAACGTATTGCTCATGCATGGAAGAGATACATAACTCGTGTTGCGATGAATGAGTTAACTCACCCTTTATACATTGAAGAGATAACGCATAAAATGTGCAATGCACTTCAGTAAGTTATTCCGTTTTTTGCTGCGAAGAGAGAACACTAGGTGTTTGTTGCACTGCGTTGCATACAAGAACCTCTTTCTTTTGTGCATTGACGAAAAAAAAAATAACATTGTTTTGCAATCCATCAAGAACTGTTTAATTGCATTGCTTACAATAATTAATGCAATACAATACAATACTAATTGCATTGCAGATACTTGATCCGTAGTGCATTGAAGAGGAAAACAAAACATATATGCTGTTGCATCACAATACATATAAGAACTGTTTCATTGCATCGCATACAATAATTAACTTATTTTTTATTGTGCACAGAAGAAATGTATAGAACATGCTGTTTGCATTGCAAAGAGCTAACACTGCTAACATTGAGAGCTAACATTGCATACAATAGTTAACTTATTACGCTGTGCATAGAAGAAATTAATATAACATATGTGCTCTTGCATATTGCAACATATAAGATATACACTGTTTTCTTGCATCCTATACAAGAACAAATATTGAAGAGATGCATAACTCGTTGTTTTGCGAAGAGCTTTGAGTTATAACACATAACATGTGCATTGCATTTCAGTAAGTTATTTCATTTTCTATTGCAATAGTTAACTCATTACGCTGTTGCAACGTGCAAGTTTATGCTTCCTTGCATCCTGTACAAGAATTAACGTATTGCTCATGCATGGAAGAGATACATAACTCGTGTAGCGACGAATGAGTTAACTTACCCTTTATACATTGAAGAGATAACGCATAACATGTGCAATGCATTTCAGTAAGTTATTCCGTTTCGCTGCGAAGAGAGAACACTAGGTGTTTGTTGCACTGCGTTGCATACAAGAACTCTTTCTTTTGTGCATTGACGAAAAAACAAATAATAATGTTTTGCAATGCATCAAGAACTGTTTAATTGCATTGCTTACAATACTTAATACAATACAATACAATACTAATTGCATTGCAGATACTTGATCCGTAGTGCACTGAAGAGGAAAACAAAACATATTTTTTGCAACTGTTTCATTGCATTGCATACAATAATTAACTTATTTTTTATTGTGCACAGAAGAAATGTATAGAACATGCTGTTTGCATTGCAAAGAGCTAACACTGCTAACATTGAGAGCTAACATTGCATACAATAGTTAACTTATTACGCTGTGCATAGAAGAAATTAATATAACATATGTCCCCTATCATATTGCAACATATAAGATATACACTGTTTCCTTGCATCCTATACAAGAACAAATATTGAAGAGATGCATAACTCGTTGTTTTACGAAGAGCTTTGAGTTATAACATATAACATGTGCATTGCATTTCAGTAAGTTATTTCATTTTCTATTGCAATAGTTAACTCATTACGCTGTTGCAACGTGCAAGTTTATGCTTCCTTGCATCCTGTACAAGAACTAACGTATTGCTCATGCATGGAAGAGATACATAACTCGTGTTGCGATGAATGAGTTAACTCACCCTTTATACATTGAAGAGATAACGCATAACATGTGCAATGCACTTCAGTAAGTTATTCCGTTTCGCTGCGAAGAGAGAACACTAGGTGTTTGTTGCACTGCGTTGCATACAAGAACTCTTTCTTTTGTGCATTGACGAAAAAACAAATAATATTGTTTTGCAATGCATCAAGAACTGTTTAATTGCATTGCTTACAATACTTAATACAATACAATACTAATTGCATTGCAGATACTTGATCCGTAGTGCATTGAAGAGGAAAACAAAACATATATGCTTGTTGCATCACAATACATATAAGAACTGTTTCATTGCATTGCATACAATAATTAACTTATTTTTTATTGTGCACAGAAGAAATGTATAGAACATGCTGTTTGCATTGCAAAGAGCTAACACTGCTAACATTGAGAGCTAACATTGCATACAATAGTTAACTTATTACGCTGTGCATAGAAGAAATTAATATAACATATGTCCCCTATCATATTGCAACATATAAGATATACACTGTTTCCTTGCATCCTATACAAGAACAAATATTGAAGAGATGCATAACTCGTTGTTTTACGAAGAGCTTTGAGTTATAACATATAACATGTGCATTGCATTTCAGTAAGTTATTTCATTTTCTATTGCAATAGTTAACTCATTACGCTGTTGCAACGTGCAAGTTTATGCTTCCTTGCATCCTGTACAAGAATTAACGTATTGCTCATGCATTGAAGAGATACATAACTCGTGTTGCGATGAATGAGTTAACTCCCCCTTTATACATTGAAGAGATAACGCATAACATGTGCAATGCACTTCAGTAAGTTATTCCGTTTTGCTGCGAAGAGAGAACACTAGGTGTTTGTTGCACTGCGTTGCATACAAGAACTCTTTCTTTTGTGCATTGACGAAAAAAAAAATAACATTGTTTTGCAATCCATCAAGAACTGTTTAATTGCATTGCTTACAATAATTAATGCAATACAATACAATACTAATTGCATTGCAGATACTTGATCCGTAGTGCATTGAAGAGGAAAACAAAACATATATGCTGTTGCATCACAATACATATAAGAACTGTTTCATTGCATTGCATACAATAATTAACTTATTTTTTATTGTGCACAGAAGAAATGTATAGAACATGCTGTTTGCATTGCAAAGAGCTAACACTGCTAACATTGAGAGCTAACATTGCATACAATAGTTAACTTATTACGCTGTGCATAGAAGAAATTAATATAACATATGTGCTCTTGCATATTGCAACATATAAGATATACACTGTTTTCTTGCATCCTATACAAGAACAAATATTGAAGAGATGCATAACTCGTTGTTTTGCGAAGAGCTTTGAGTTATAACACATAACATGTGCATTGCATTTCAGTAAGTTATTTCATTTTCTATTGCAATAGTTAACTCATTACGCTGTTGCAACGTGCAAGTTTATGCTTCCTTGCATCCTGTACAAGAATTAACGTATTGTTAATGCATGGAAGAGATACATAACTCGTGTTGCGATGAATGAGTTAACTCACCCTTTATACATTGAAGAGATAACGCATAACATGTGCAATGCATTTCATAAGTTATTCCGTTTCGCTGCGAAGAGAGAACACTAGGTGTTTGTTGCACTGCGTTGCATACAAGAACTCTTTCTTTTGTGCATTGACGAAAAACCAAATAATATTGTTTTGCTATGCATCAAGAACTGTTTAATTGCATTGCTTACAATACTTAATACAATACAATACAATACTAATTGCATTGCAGATACTTGATCCGTAGTGCATTGAAGAGGAAAACAAAACATATATGCTTGTTGCATCACAATACATATAAGAACTGTTTCATTGCATTGCATACAATAATTAACTTATTTTTTATTGTGCACAGAAGAAATGTATAGAACATGCTGTTTGCACTGCAAAGAGCTAACACTGCTAACATTGAGAGCTAACATTGCATACAATAGTTAACCTATTACGCTGTGCATAGAAGAAATTAATATAACATATGTCCCCTATCATATTGCAACATATAAGATATACACTGTTTCCTTGCATCCTATACAAGAACAAATATTGAAGAGATGCATAACTCGTTGTTTTACGAAGAGCTTTGAGTTATAACATATAACATGTGCATTGCATTTCAGTAAGTTATTTCATTTTCTATTGCAATAGTTAACTCATTACGCTGTTGCAACGTGCAAGTTTATGCTTCCTTGCATCCTGTACAAGAACTAACGTATTGCTCATGCATGGAAGAGATACATAACTCGTGTTGCGATGAATGAGTTAACTCACCCTTTATACATTGAAGAGATAACGCATAACATGTGCAATGCATTTCATAAGTTATTCCGTTTCGCTGCGAAGAGAGAACACTAGGTGTTTGTTGCACTGCGTTGCATACAAGAACTCTTTCTTTTGTGCATTGACGAAAAAACATATTACATTGTTTTGCAACGCATGAAGATTTGTCTAACTGCATTGCTTACAATCGTTACCTTGTGCATAGAGGAAATTAATATAACATATGTGCTCTTGCATTGCAACATGTATGATATAAACGAACGTATTGTTCATGCATTGAAGATATAACACATAACTTGTGTTGCGATGAATTAAGTAACTCATCCATTATGCATTGAAGAGATAACAAATAACGTGTATTTCATTGCAGTAACTTGATCCGTTGTGCAGTGATTTTATAACACATGCAAGGTGCTTGTTGCACTGCATAACATTTGCATTGCAGTTTTATTCCATTTTCTATTGCGTTAGTTAACTCAATAAGCTGTTTCCTTGCATCCTATATAAGAACAAATATTGAAGAGATGCATAACTCGTTGTTTTGCGAAGAGCTTTGAGTTATAACACATAACATGTGCATTGCCTTTCAGCAAGTTATTTCATTTTCTATTGCAATAGTTAACTCATTACGCTGTTGCAAAGTGCAAGTTTATGCTTCCTTGCATCCTGTACAAGAATTAACGTATTGCTCATGCATTGAAGAGATACATAACTCGTGTTGCGATGAATGAGTTAACTCCCCCTTTATACATTGAAGAGATAACGCATAACATGTGCAATGCACTTCAGTAAGTTATTCCGTTTCGCTGCGAAGAGAGAACACTAGGTGTTTGTTGCACTGCGTTGCATACAAGAACTCTTTCTTTTGTGCATTGACGAAAAAAAAAAAACATTGTTTTGCAATCCATCAAGAACTGTTTAATTGCATTGCTTACAATAATTAATGCAATACAATACAATACTAATTGCATTGCAGATACTTGATCCGTAGTGCATTGAAGAGGAAAACAAAACATATATGCTTGTTGCATCACAATACATATAAGAACTGTTTCATTGCATTGCATACAATAATTAACTTATTTTTTATTGTGCACAGAAGAAATGTATAGAACATGCTGTTTGCATTGCAAAGAGCTAACACTGCTAACATTGAGAGCTAACATTGCATACAATAGTTAACTTATTACGCTGTGCATAGAAGAAATTAATATAACATATGTGCTCTTGCATATTGCAACATATAAGATATACACTGTTTTCTTGCATCCTATACAACAACAAATATTGAAGAGATGCATAACTCGTTGTTTTGCGAAGAGCTTTGAGTTATAACACATAACATGTGCATTGCATTTCAGTAAGTTATTTCATTTTCTATTGCAATAGTTAACTCATTACGCTGTTGCAACGTGCAAGTTTATGCTTCCTTGCATCCTGTACAAGAACTAACGTATTGCTCATGCATGGAAGAGATACATAACTCGTGTTGCGATGAATGAGTTAACTCACCCTTTATACATTGAAGAGATAACGCATAACATGTGCAATGCATTTCATAAGTTATTCCGTTTCGCTGCGAAGAGAGAACACTAGGTGTTTGTTGCACTGCGTTGCATACAAGAACTCTTTCTTTTGTGCATTGACGAAAAAACATATTACATTGTTTTGCAACGCATGAAGATTTGTCTAACTGCATTGCTTACAATCGTTACCTTGTGCATAGAGGAAATTAATATAACATATGTGCTCTTGCATTGCAACATGTATGATATAAACGAACGTATTGTTCATGCATTGAAGATATAACACATAACTTGTGTTGCGATGAATTAAGTAACTCATCCATTATGCATTGAAGAGATAACAAATAACGTGTATTTCATTGCAGTAACTTGATCCGTTGTGCAGTGATTTTATAACACATGCAAGGTGCTTGTTGCACTGCATAACATTTGCATTGCAGTTTTATTCCATTTTCTATTGCGTTAGTTAACTCAATAAGCTGTTTCCTTGCATCCTATATAAGAACAAATATTGAAGAGATGCATAACTCGTTGTTTTGCGAAGAGCTTTGAGTTATAACACATAACATGTGCATTGCATTTCAGTAAGTTATTTCATTTTCTATTGCAATAGTTAACTCATTACGCTGTTGCAACGTGCAAGTTTATGCTTCCTTGCATCCTGTACAAGAACTAACGTATTGCTCATGCATGGAAGAGATACATAACTCGTGTTGCGATGAATGAGTTAACTCACCCTTTATACATTGAAGAGATAACGCATAACATGTGCAATGCATTTCATAAGTTATTCCGTTTCGCTGCGAAGAGAGAACACTAGGTGTTTGTTGCACTGCGTTGCATACAAGAACTCTTTCTTTTGTGCATTGACGAAAAAACATATTACATTGTTTTGCAACGCATGAAGATTTGTCTAACTGCATTGCTTACAATCGTTACCTTGTGCATAGAGGAAATTAATATAACATATGTGCTCTTGCATTGCAACATGTATGATATAAACGAACGTATTGTTCATGCATTGAAGATATAACACATAACTTGTGTTGCGATGAATTAAGTAACTCATCCATTATGCATTGAAGAGATAACAAATAACGTGTATTTCATTGCAGTAACTTGATCCGTTGTGCAGTGATTTTATAACACATGCAAGGTGCTTGTTGCACTGCATAACATTTGCATTGCAGTTTTATTCCATTTTCTATTGCGTTAGTTAACTCAATAAGCTGTTTCCTTGCATCCTATATAAGAACAAATATTGAAGAGATGCATAACTCGTTGTTTTGCGAAGAGCTTTGAGTTATAACACATAACATGTGCATTGCCTTTCAGCAAGTTATTTCATTTTCTATTGCAATAGTTAACTCATTACGCTGTTGCAAAGTGCAAGTTTATGCTTCCTTGCATCCTGTACAAGAATTAACGTATTGCTCATGCATTGAAGAGATACATAACTCGTGTTGCGATGAATGAGTTAACTCCCCCTTTATACATTGAAGAGATAACGCATAACATGTGCAATGCACTTCAGTAAGTTATTCCGTTTCGCTGCGAAGAGAGAACACTAGGTGTTTGTTGCACTGCGTTGCATACAAGAACTCTTTCTTTTGTGCATTGACGAAAAAAAAATAACATTGTTTTGCAATCCATCAAGAACTGTTTAATTGCATTGCTTACAATAATTAATGCAATACAATACAATACTAATTGCATTGCAGATACTTGATCCGTAGTGCATTGAAGAGGAAAACAAAACATATATGCTGTTGCATCACAATACATATAAGAACTGTTTCATTGCATTGCATACAATAATTAACTTATTTTTTATTGTGCACAGAAGAAATGTATAGAACATGCTGTTTGCATTGCAAAGAGCTAACACTGCTAACATTGAGAGCTAACATTGCATACAATAGTTAACTTATTACGCTGTGCATAGAAGAAATTAATATAACATATGTGCTCTTGCATATTGCAACATATAAGATATACACTGTTTTCTTGCATCCTATACAAGAACAAATATTGAAGAGATGCATAACTCGTTGTTTTGCGAAGAGCTTTGAGTTATAACACATAACATGTGCATTGCATTTCAGTAAGTTATTTCATTTTCTATTGCAATAGTTAACTCATTACGCTGTTGCAACGTGCAAGTTTATGCTTCCTTGCATCCTGTACAAGAATTAACGTATTGTTAATGCATGGAAGAGATACATAACTCGTGTTGC
Organism: Chanodichthys erythropterus; assembly: GCF_024489055.1. NCBI lineage: Eukaryota > Metazoa > Chordata > Actinopteri > Cypriniformes > Xenocyprididae > Chanodichthys > Chanodichthys erythropterus. Next base: position 38,284,015 of record NC_090239.1, read on the forward strand.
GATGAATGAGTTAACTCACCCTTTATACATTGAAGAGATAACGCATAACATGTGCAATGCATTTCAGTAAGTTATTCCGTTTCGCTGCGAAGAGAGAACACTAGGTGTTTGTTGCACTGCGTTGCATACAAGAACTCTTTCTTTTGTGCATTGACGAAAAAACAAATAATATTGTTTTGCAATGCATCAAGAACTGTTTAATTGCATTGCTTACAATACTTAATACAATACAATACAATACTAATTGCATTGCAGATACTTGATCCGTAGTGCATTGAAGAGGAAAACAAAACATATATGCTGTTGCATCACAATAAATATAAGAACTGTTTCATTGCATTGCATACAATAATTAACTTATTTTTTATTGTGCACAGAAGAAATGTATAGAACATGCTGTTTGCATTGCAAAGAGCTAACACTGCTAACATTGAGAGCTAACATTGCATACAATAGTTAACTTATTACGCTGTGCATAGAAGAAATTAATATAACATATGTGCTCTTGCATATTGCAACATATAAGATATACACTGTTTCCTTGCATCCTATATAAGAACAAATATTGAAGAGATGCATAACTCGTTGTTTTGCGAAAAGCTTTGAGTTATAACACATAACATGTGCATTGCATTTCAGTAAGTTATTTCATTTTCTATTGCAATAGTTAACTCATTACGCTGTTGCAACGTGCAAGTTTATGCTTCCTTGCATCCTGTACAAGAACTAACGTATTGCTCATGCATGGAAGAGATACATAACTCGTGTTGCGATGAATGAGTTAACTCACCCTTTATACATTGAAGAGATAACGCATAACATGTGCAATGCATTTCATAAGTTATTCCGTTTCGCTGCGAAGAGAGAACACTAGGTGTTTGTTGCACTGCGTTGCATACAAGAACTCTTTCTTTTGTGCATTGACGAAAAACCAAATAATATTGTTTTGCTATGCATCAAGAACTGTTTAATTGCATTGCTTACAATACTTAATACAATACAATACAATACTAATTGCATTGCAGATACTTGATCCGTAGTGCATTGAAGAGGAAAACAAAACATATATGCTTGTTGCATCACAATACATATAAGAACTGTTTCATTGCATTGCATACAATAATTAACTTATTTTTTATTGTGCACAGAAGAAATGTATAGAACATGCTGTTTGCACTGCAAAGAGCTAACACTGCTAACATTGAGAGCTAACATTGCATACAATAGTTAACCTATTACGCTGTGCATAGAAGAAATTAATATAACATATGTCCCCTATCATATTGCAACATATAAGATATACACTGTTTCCTTGCATCCTATACAAGAACAAATATTGAAGAGATGCATAACTCGTTGTTTTACGAAGAGCTTTGAGTTATAACATATAACATGTGCATTGCATTTCAGTAAGTTATTTCATTTTCTATTGCAATAGTTAACTCATTACGCTGTTGCAACGTGCAAGTTTATGCTTCCTTGCATCCTGTACAAGAACTAACGTATTGCTCATGCATGGAAGAGATACATAACTCGTGTTGCGATGAATGAGTTAACTCACCCTTTATACATTGAAGAGATAACGCATAACATGTGCAATGCATTTCATAAGTTATTCCGTTTCGCTGCGAAGAGAGAACACTAGGTGTTTGTTGCACTGCGTTGCATACAAGAACTCTTTCTTTTGTGCATTGACGAAAAAACATATTACATTGTTTTGCAACGCATGAAGATTTGTCTAACTGCATTGCTTACAATCGTTACCTTGTGCATAGAGGAAATTAATATAACATATGTGCTCTTGCATTGCAACATGTATGATATAAACGAACGTATTGTTCATGCATTGAAGATATAACACATAACTTGTGTTGCGATGAATTAAGTAACTCATCCATTATGCATTGAAGAGATAACAAATAACGTGTATTTCATTGCAGTAACTTGATCCGTTGTGCAGTGATTTTATAACACATGCAAGGTGCTTGTTGCACTGCATAACATTTGCATTGCAGTTTTATTCCATTTTCTATTGCGTTAGTTAACTCAATAAGCTGTTTCCTTGCATCCTATATAAGAACAAATATTGAAGAGATGCATAACTCGTTGTTTTGCGAAGAGCTTTGAGTTATAACACATAACATGTGCATTGCCTTTCAGCAAGTTATTTCATTTTCTATTGCAATAGTTAACTCATTACGCTGTTGCAAAGTGCAAGTTTATGCTTCCTTGCATCCTGTACAAGAATTAACGTATTGCTCATGCATTGAAGAGATACATAACTCGTGTTGCGATGAATGAGTTAACTCCCCCTTTATACATTGAAGAGATAACGCATAACATGTGCAATGCACTTCAGTAAGTTATTCCGTTTCGCTGCGAAGAGAGAACACTAGGTGTTTGTTGCACTGCGTTGCATACAAGAACTCTTTCTTTTGTGCATTGACGAAAAAAAAAATAACATTGTTTTGCAATCCATCAAGAACTGTTTAATTGCATTGCTTACAATAATTAATGCAATACAATACAATACTAATTGCATTGCAGATACTTGATCCGTAGTGCATTGAAGAGGAAAACAAAACATATATGCTGTTGCATCACAATACATATAAGAACTGTTTCATTGCATTGCATACAATAATTAACTTATTTTTTATTGTGCACAGAAGAAATGTATAGAACATGCTGTTTGCATTGCAAAGAGCTAACACTGCTAACATTGAGAGCTAACATTGCATACAATAGTTAACTTATTACGCTGTGCATAGAAGAAATTAATATAACATATGTGCTCTTGCATATTGCAACATATAAGATATACACTGTTTCCTTGCATCCTATATACAAGAACAAATATTGAAGAGATGCATAACTCGTTGTTTTGCGAAGAGCTTTGAGTTATAACACATAACATGTGCATTGCATTTCAGTAAGTTATTTCATTTTCTATTGCAATAGTTAACTCATTACGCTGTTGCAACGTGCAAGTTTATGCTTCCTTGCATCCTGTACAAGAACTAACGTATTGCTCATGCATGGAAGAGATACATAACTCGTGTTGCGATGAATGAGTTAACTCACCCTTTAAACATTGAAGAGATAACGCATAACATGTGCAATGCATTTCATAAGTTATTCCGTTTCGCTGCGAAGAGAGAACACTAGGTGTTTGTTGCACTGCGTTGCATACAAGAACTCTTTCTTTTGTGCATTGACGAAAAAACAAATTACATTGTTTTGCAACGCATGAAGATGTGTTTAACTGCATTGCTTACAATCGTTACCTTGTGCATAGAGGAAATAATATAACATATGTGCTCTTGCATTGCAACATGTATGATATAAACGAACGTATTGTTCATGCATTGAAGATATAACACATAACTTGTTGTGTTGCGATGAATGAAGTAACTCATCCATTATGCATTGAAGAGATTACAAATAACGTGTATTTCATTGCAGTAACTTGATCCGTTGTGCAGTGAATTTATAACACATGCAAGGTGCTTGTTGCACTGCATAACATTTGCATTGCAGTGTTATTCCATTTTCTATTGCGTTAGTTAACTCATTAAGCTGTTTCCTTGCATCCTATAGAAGAACAAATATTGAAGAGATGCATAACTCGTTGTTTTGCGAAGAGCTTTGAGTTATAACACATAACATGTGCATTGCATTTCAGTAAGTTATTTCATTTTCTATTGCAATAGTTAACTCATTACGCTGTTGCAACGTGCAAGTTTATGCTTCCTTGCATCCTGTACAAGAACTAACGTATTGCTCATGCATGGAAGAGATACATAACTCGTGTTGCGATGAATGAGTTAACTCACCCTTTAAACATTGAAGAGATAACGCATAACATGTGCAATGCATTTCATAAGTTATTCCGTTTCGCTGCGAAGAGAGAACACTAGGTGTTTGTTGCACTGCGTTGCATACAAGAACTCTTTCTTTTGTGCATTGACGAAAAAACAAATTACATTGTTTTGCAACGCATGAAGATGTGTTTAACTGCATTGCTTACAATCGTTACCTTGTGCATAGAGGAAATAATATAACATATGTGCTCTTGCATTGCAACATGTATGATATAAACGAACGTATTGTTCATGCATTGAAGATATAACACATAACTTGTTGTGTTGCGATGAATGAAGTAACTCATCCATTATGCATTGAAGAGATAACAAATAACGTGTATTTCATTGCAGTAACTTGATCCGTTGTGCAGTGAATTTATAACACATGCAAGGTGCTTGTTGCACTGCATAACATTTGCATTGCAGTGTTATTCCATTTTCTATTGCGTTAGTTAACTCATTAAGCTGTTTCCTTGCAACAAATATTGAAGAGATGCATAACTCGTTGTTTTGCGAAGAGCTTTGAGTTATAACACATAACATGTGCATTGCATTTCAGTAAGTTATTTCATTTTCTATTGCAATAGTTAACTCATTACGCTGTTGCAACGTGCAAGTTTATGCTTCCTTGCATCCTGTACAAGAATTAACGTATTGCTCATGCATTGAAGAGATACATAACTCGTGTTGCGATGAATGAGTTAACTCCCCCTTTATACATTGAAGAGATAACGCATAACATGTGCAATGCACTTCAGTAAGTTATTCCGTTTCGCTGCGAAGAGAGAACACTAGGTGTTTGTTGCACTGCGTTGCATACAAGAACTCTTTCTTTTGTGCATTGACGAAAAAACAAATTACATTGTTTTGCAACGCATGAAGATGTGTTTAACTGCATTGCTTACAATCGTTACCTTGTGCATAGAGGAAATAATATAACATATGTGCTCTTGCATTGCAACATGTATGATATAAACGAACGTATTGTTCATGCATTGAAGATATAACACATAACTTGTTGTGTTGCGATGAATGAAGTAACTCATCCATTATGCATTGAAGAGATAACAAATAACGTGTATTTCATTGCAGTAACTTGATCCGTTGTGCAGTGAATTTATAACACATGCAAGGTGCTTGTTGCACTGCATAACATTTGCATTGCAGTGTTATTCCATTTTCTATTGCGTTAGTTAACTCATTAAGCTGTTTCCTTGCAACAAATATTGAAGAGATGCATAACTCGTTGTTTTGCGAAGAGCTTTGAGTTATAACACATAACATGTGCATTGCATTTCAGTAAGTTATTTCATTTTCTATTGCAATAGTTAACTCATTACGCTGTTGCAACGTGCAAGTTTATGCTTCCTTGCATCCTGTACAAGAATTAACGTATTGCTCATGCATTGAAGAGATACATAACTCGTGTTGCGATGAATGAGTTAACTCCCCCTTTATACATTGAAGAGATAACGCATAACATGTGCAATGCACTTCAGTAAGTTATTCCGTTTCGCTGCGAAGAGAGAACACTAGGTGTTTGTTGCACTGCGTTGCATACAAGAACTCTTTCTTTTGTGCATTGACGAAAAAACAAATAATATTGTTTTGCAATGCATCAAGAACTGTTTAATTGCATTGCTTACAATACTTAATACAATACAATACTAATTGCATTGCAGATACTTGATCCGTAGTGCATTGAAGAGGAAAACAAAACATATATGCTTGTTGCATCACAATACATATAAGAACTGTTTCATTGCATTGCATACAATAATTAACTTATTTTTTATTGTGCACAGAAGAAATGTATAGAACATGCTGTTTGCATTGCAAAGAGCTAACACTGCTAACATTGAGAGCTAACATTGCATACAATAGTTAACTTATTACGCTGTGCATAGAAGAAATTAATATAACATATGTGCTCTTGCATATTGCAACATATAAGATATACACTGTTTTCTTGCATCCTATACAAGAACAAATATTGAAGAGATGCATAACTCGTTGTTTTGCGAAGAGCTTTGAGTTATAACACATAACATGTGCATTGCATTTCAGTAAGTTATTTCATTTTCTATTGCAATAGTTAACTCATTACGCTGTTGCAACGTGCAAGTTTATGCTTCCTTGCATCCTGTACAAGAATTAACGTATTGCTCATGCATGGAAGAGATACATAACTCGTGTTGCGATGAATGAGTTAACTCACCCTTTATACATTGAAGAGATAACGCATAAAATGTGCAATGCACTTCAGTAAGTTATTCCGTTTTGCTGCGAAGAGAGAACACTAGGTGTTTGTTGCACTGCGTTGCATACAAGAACTCTTTCTTTTGTGCATTGACGAAAAAAAAATAACATTGTTTTGCAATCCATCAAGAACTGTTTAATTGCATTGCTTACAATAATTAATGCAATACAATACAATACTAATTGCATTGCAGATACTTGATCCGTAGTGCATTGAAGAGGAAAACAAAACATATATGCTGTTGCATCACAATACATATAAGAACTGTTTCATTGCATCGCATACAATAATTAACTTATTTTTTATTGTGCACAGAAGAAATGTATAGAACATGCTGTTTGCATTGCAAAGAGCTAACACTGCTAACATTGAGAGCTAACATTGCATACAATAGTTAACTTATTACGCTGTGCATAGAAGAAATTAATATAACATATGTGCTCTTGCATATTGCAACATATAAGATATACACTGTTTTCTTGCATCCTATACAAGAACAAATATTGAAGAGATGCATAACTCGTTGTTTTGCGAAGAGCTTTGAGTTATAACACATAACATGTGCATTGCATTTCAGTAAGTTATTTCATTTTCTATTGCAATAGTTAACTCATTACGCTGTTGCAACGTGCAAGTTTATGCTTCCTTGCATCCTGTACAAGAATTAACGTATTGCTCATGCATGGAAGAGATACATAACTCGTGTAGCGACGAATGAGTTAACTTACCCTTTATACATTGAAGAGATAACGCATAACATGTGCAATGCATTTCAGTAAGTTATTCCGTTTCGCTGCGAAGAGAGAACACTAGGTGTTTGTTGCACTGCGTTGCATACAAGAACTCTTTCTTTTGTGCATTGACGAAAAAACAAATAATAATGTTTTGCAATGCATCAAGAACTGTTTAATTGCATTGCTTACAATACTTAATACAATACAATACAATACTAATTGCATTGCAGATACTTGATCCGTAGTGCACTGAAGAGGAAAACAAAACATATTTTTTGCAACTGTTTCATTGCATTGCATACAATAATTAACTTATTTTTTATTGTGCACAGAAGAAATGTATAGAACATGCTGTTTGCATTGCAAAGAGCTAACACTGCTAACATTGAGAGCTAACATTGCATACAATAGTTAACTTATTACGCTGTGCATAGAAGAAATTAATATAACATATGTCCCCTATCATATTGCAACATATAAGATATACACTGTTTCCTTGCATCCTATACAAGAACAAATATTGAAGAGATGCATAACTCGTTGTTTTACGAAGAGCTTTGAGTTATAACATATAACATGTGCATTGCATTTCAGTAAGTTATTTCATTTTCTATTGCAATAGTTAACTCATTACGCTGTTGCAACGTGCAAGTTTATGCTTCCTTGCATCCTGTACAAGAACTAACGTATTGCTCATGCATGGAAGAGATACATAACTCGTGTTGCGATGAATGAGTTAACTCACCCTTTATACATTGAAGAGATAACGCATAACATGTGCAATGCACTTCAGTAAGTTATTCCGTTTCGCTGCGAAGAGAGAACACTAGGTGTTTGTTGCACTGCGTTGCATACAAGAACTCTTTCTTTTGTGCATTGACGAAAAAACAAATAATATTGTTTTGCAATGCATCAAGAACTGTTTAATTGCATTGCTTACAATACTTAATACAATACAATACTAATTGCATTGCAGATACTTGATCCGTAGTGCATTGAAGAGGAAAACAAAACATATATGCTTGTTGCATCACAATACATATAAGAACTGTTTCATTGCATTGCATACAATAATTAACTTATTTTTTATTGTGCACAGAAGAAATGTATAGAACATGCTGTTTGCATTGCAAAGAGCTAACACTGCTAACATTGAGAGCTAACATTGCATACAATAGTTAACTTATTACGCTGTGCATAGAAGAAATTAATATAACATATGTGCTCTTGCATATTGCAACATATAAGATATACACTGTTTTCTTGCATCCTATACAAGAACAAATATTGAAGAGATGCATAACTCGTTGTTTTGCAAAGAGCTTTGAGTTATAACACATAACATGTGCATTGCATTTCAGTAAGTTATTTCATTTTCTATTGCAATAGTTAACTCATTACGCTGTTGCAACGTGCAAGTTTATGCTTCCTTGCATCCTGTACAAGAATTAACGTATTGCTCATGCATTGAAGAGATACATAACTCGTGTTGCGATGAATGAGTTAACTCACCCTTTATACAGTGAAGAGATAACGCATAAAATGTGCAATGCACTTCAGTAAGTTATTCCGTTTTGCTGCGAAGAGAGAACACTAGGTGTTTGTTGCACTGCGTTGCATACAAGAACTCTTTCTTTTGTGCATTGACGAAAAAAAAAATAACATTGTTTTGCAATCCATCAAGAACTGTTTAATTGCATTGCTTACAATAATTAATGCAATACAATACAATACTAATTGCATTGCAGATACTTGATCCGTAGTGCATTGAAGAGGAAAACAAAACATATATGCTGTTGCATCACAATACATATAAGAACTGTTTCATTGCATTGCATACAATAATTAACTTATTTTTTATTGTGCACAGAAGAAATGTATAGAACATGCTGTTTGCATTGCAAAGAGCTAACACTGCTAACATTGAGAGCTAACATTGCATACAATAGTTAACTTATTACGCTGTGCATAGAAGAAATTAATATAACATATGTGCTCTTGCATATTGCAACATATAAGATATACACTGTTTTCTTGCATCCTATACAAGAACAAATATTGAAGAGATGCATAACTCGTTGTTTTGCGAAGAGCTTTGAGTTATAACACATAACATGTGCATTGCATTTCAGTAAGTTATTTCATTTTCTATTGCAATAGTTAACTCATTACGCTGTTGCAACGTGCAAGTTTATGCTTCCTTGCATCCTGTACAAGAATTAACGTATTGCTCATGCATGGAAGAGATACATAACTCGTGTTGCGATGAATGAGTTAACTCACCCTTTATACATTGAAGAGATAACGCATAAAATGTGCAATGCACTTCAGTAAGTTATTCCGTTTTGCTGCGAAGAGAGAACACTAGGTGTTTGTTGCACTGCGTTGCATACAAGAACTCTTTCTTTTGTGCATTGACGAAAAAAAAAATAACATTGTTTTGCAATCCATCAAGAACTGTTTAATTGCATTGCTTACAATAATTAATGCAATACAATACAATACTAATTGCATTGCAGATACTTGATCCGTAGTGCATTGAAGAGGAAAACAAAACATATATGCTGTTGCATCACAATACATATAAGAACTGTTTCATTGCATCGCATACAATAATTAACTTATTTTTTATTGTGCACAGAAGAAATGTATAGAACATGCTGTTTGCATTGCAAAGAGCTAACACTGCTAACATTGAGAGCTAACATTGCATACAATAGTTAACTTATTACGCTGTGCATAGAAGAAATTAATATAACATATGTGCTCTTGCATATTGCAACATATAAGATATACACTGTTTTCTTGCATCCTATACAAGAACAAATATTGAAGAGATGCATAACTCGTTGTTTTGCGAAGAGCTTTGAGTTATAACACATAACATGTGCATTGCATTTCAGTAAGTTATTTCATTTTCTATTGCAATAGTTAACTCATTACGCTGTTGCAACGTGCAAGTTTATGCTTCCTTGCATCCTGTACAAGAATTAACGTATTGCTCATGCATGGAAGAGATACATAACTCGTGTAGCGACGAATGAGTTAACTTACCCTTTATACATTGAAGAGATAACGCATAACATGTGCAATGCATTTCAGTAAGTTATTCCGTTTCGCTGCGAAGAGAGAACACTAGGTGTTTGTTGCACTGCGTTGCATACAAGAACTCTTTCTTTTGTGCATTGACGAAAAAACAAATAATAATGTTTTGCAATGCATCAAGAACTGTTTAATTGCATTGCTTACAATACTTAATACAATACAATACAATACTAATTGCATTGCAGATACTTGATCCGTAGTGCACTGAAGAGGAAAACAAAACATATTTTTTGCAACTGTTTCATTGCATTGCATACAATAATTAACTTATTTTTTATTGTGCACAGAAGAAATGTATAGAACATGCTGTTTGCATTGCAAAGAGCTAACACTGCTAACATTGAGAGCTAACATTGCATACAATAGTTAACTTATTACGCTGTGCATAGAAGAAATTAATATAACATATGTCCCCTATCATATTGCAACATATAAGATATACACTGTTTCCTTGCATCCTATACAAGAACAAATATTGAAGAGATGCATAACTCGTTGTTTTACGAAGAGCTTTGAGTTATAACATATAACATGTGCATTGCATTTCAGTAAGTTATTTCATTTTCTATTGCAATAGTTAACTCATTACGCTGTTGCAACGTGCAAGTTTATGCTTCCTTGCATCCTGTACAAGAACTAACGTATTGCTCATGCATGGAAGAGATACATAACTCGTGTTGCGATGAATGAGTTAACTCACCCTTTATACATTGAAGAGATAACGCATAACATGTGCAATGCACTTCAGTAAGTTATTCCGTTTCGCTGCGAAGAGAGAACACTAGGTGTTTGTTGCACTGCGTTGCATACAAGAACTCTTTCTTTTGTGCATTGACGAAAAAACAAATAATATTGTTTTGCAATGCATCAAGAACTGTTTAATTGCATTGCTTACAATAATTAATGCAATACAATACAATACTAATTGCATTGCAGATACTTGATCCGTAGTGCATTGAAGAGGAAAACAAAACATATATGCTTGTTGCATCACAATACATATAAGAACTGTTTCATTGCATTGCATACAATAATTAACTTATTTTTTATTGTGCACAGAAGAAATGTATAGAACATGCTGTTTGCATTGCAAAGAGCTAACACTGCTAACATTGAGAGCTAACATTGCATACAATAGTTAACTTATTACGCTGTGCATAGAAGAAATTAATATAACATATGTGCTCTTGCATATTGCAACATATAAGATATACACTGTTTTCTTGCATCCTATACAAGAACAAATATTGAAGAGATGCATAACTCGTTGTTTTGCAAAGAGCTTTGAGTTATAACACATAACATGTGCATTGCATTTCAGTAAGTTATTTCATTTTCTATTGCAATAGTTAACTCATTACGCTGTTGCAACGTGCAAGTTTATGCTTCCTTGCATCCTGTACAAGAATTAACGTATTGCTCATGCATTGAAGAGATACATAACTCGTGTTGCGATGAATGAGTTAACTCACCCTTTATACAGTGAAGAGATAACGCATAAAATGTGCAATGCACTTCAGTAAGTTATTCCGTTTTGCTGCGAAGAGAGAACACTAGGTGTTTGTTGCACTGCGTTGCATACAAGAACTCTTTCTTTTGTGCATTGACGAAAAAAAAAATAACATTGTTTTGCAATCCATCAAGAACTGTTTAATTGCATTGCTTACAATAATTAATGCAATACAATACAATACTAATTGCATTGCAGATACTTGATCCGTAGTGCATTGAAGAGGAAAACAAAACATATATGCTGTTGCATCACAATACATATAAGAACTGTTTCATTGCATTGCATACAATAATTAACTTATTTTTTATTGTGCACAGAAGAAATGTATAGAACATGCTGTTTGCATTGCAAAGAGCTAACACTGCTAACATTGAGAGCTAACATTGCATACAATAGTTAACTTATTACGCTGTGCATAGAAGAAATTAATATAACATATGTGCTCTTGCATATTGCAACATATAAGATATACACTGTTTTCTTGCATCCTATACAAGAACAAATATTGAAGAGATGCATAACTCGTTGTTTTGCGAAGAGCTTTGAGTTATAACACATAACATGTGCATTGCATTTCAGTAAGTTATTTCATTTTCTATTGCAATAGTTAACTCATTACGCTGTTGCAACGTGCAAGTTTATGCTTCCTTGCATCCTGTACAAGAATTAACGTATTGTTAATGCATGGAAGAGATACATAACTCGTGTTGCGATGAATGAGTTAACTCACCCTTTATACATTGAAGAGATAACGCATAACATGTGCAATGCATTTCATAAGTTATTCCGTTTCGCTGCGAAGAGAGAACACTAGGTGTTTGTTGCACTGCGTTGCATACAAGAACTCTTTCTTTTGTGCATTGACGAAAAACCAAATAATATTGTTTTGCTATGCATCAAGAACTGTTTAATTGCATTGCTTACAATACTTAATACAATACAATACAATACTAATTGCATTGCAGATACTTGATCCGTAGTGCATTGAAGAGGAAAACAAAACATATATGCTTGTTGCATCACAATACATATAAGAACTGTTTCATTGCATTGCATACAATAATTAACTTATTTTTTATTGTGCACAGAAGAAATGTATAGAACATGCTGTTTGCACTGCAAAGAGCTAACACTGCTAACATTGAGAGCTAACATTGCATACAATAGTTAACCTATTACGCTGTGCATAGAAGAAATTAATATAACATATGTCCCCTATCATATTGCAACATATAAGATATACACTGTTTCCTTGCATCCTATACAAGAACAAATATTGAAGAGATGCATAACTCGTTGTTTTACGAAGAGCTTTGAGTTATAACATATAACATGTGCATTGCATTTCAGTAAGTTATTTCATTTTCTATTGCAATAGTTAACTCATTACGCTGTTGCAACGTGCAAGTTTATGCTTCCTTGCATCCTGTACAAGAACTAACGTATTGCTCATGCATGGAAGAGATACATAACTCGTGTTGCGATGAATGAGTTAACTCACCCTTTATACATTGAAGAGATAACGCATAACATGTGCAATGCATTTCATAAGTTATTCCGTTTCGCTGCGAAGAGAGAACACTAGGTGTTTGTTGCACTGCGTTGCATACAAGAACTCTTTCTTTTGTGCATTGACGAAAAAACATATTACATTGTTTTGCAACGCATGAAGATTTGTCTAACTGCATTGCTTACAATCGTTACCTTGTGCATAGAGGAAATTAATATAACATATGTGCTCTTGCATTGCAACATGTATGATATAAACGAACGTATTGTTCATGCATTGAAGATATAACACATAACTTGTGTTGCGATGAATTAAGTAACTCATCCATTATGCATTGAAGAGATAACAAATAACGTGTATTTCATTGCAGTAACTTGATCCGTTGTGCAGTGATTTTATAACACATGCAAGGTGCTTGTTGCACTGCATAACATTTGCATTGCAGTTTTATTCCATTTTCTATTGCGTTAGTTAACTCAATAAGCTGTTTCCTTGCATCCTATATAAGAACAAATATTGAAGAGATGCATAACTCGTTGTTTTGCGAAGAGCTTTGAGTTATAACACATAACATGTGCATTGCCTTTCAGCAAGTTATTTCATTTTCTATTGCAATAGTTAACTCATTACGCTGTTGCAAAGTGCAAGTTTATGCTTCCTTGCATCCTGTACAAGAATTAACGTATTGCTCATGCATTGAAGAGATACATAACTCGTGTTGCGATGAATGAGTTAACTCCCCCTTTATACATTGAAGAGATAACGCATAACATGTGCAATGCACTTCAGTAAGTTATTCCGTTTCGCTGCGAAGAGAGAACACTAGGTGTTTGTTGCACTGCGTTGCATACAAGAACTCTTTCTTTTGTGCATTGACGAAAAAAAAAAAAACATTGTTTTGCAATCCATCAAGAACTGTTTAATTGCATTGCTTACAATAATTAATGCAATACAATACAATACTAATTGCATTGCAGATACTTGATCCGTAGTGCATTGAAGAGGAAAACAAAACATATATGCTTGTTGCATCACAATACATATAAGAACTGTTTCATTGCATTGCATACAATAATTAACTTATTTTTTATTGTGCACAGAAGAAATGTATAGAACATGCTGTTTGCATTGCAAAGAGCTAACACTGCTAACATTGAGAGCTAACATTGCATACAATAGTTAACTTATTACGCTGTGCATAGAAGAAATTAATATAACATATGTGCTCTTGCATATTGCAACATATAAGATATACACTGTTTTCTTGCATCCTATACAACAACAAATATTGAAGAGATGCATAACTCGTTGTTTTGCGAAGAGCTTTGAGTTATAACACATAACATGTGCATTGCATTTCAGTAAGTTATTTCATTTTCTATTGCAATAGTTAACTCATTACGCTGTTGCAACGTGCAAGTTTATGCTTCCTTGCATCCTGTACAAGAACTAACGTATTGCTCATGCATGGAAGAGATACATAACTCGTGTTGCGATGAATGAGTTAACTCACCCTTTATACATTGAAGAGATAACGCATAACATGTGCAATGCACTTCAGTAAGTTATTCCGTTTCGCTGCGAAGAGAGAACACTAGGTGTTTGTTGCACTGCGTTGCATACAAGAACTCTTTCTTTTGTGCATTGACGAAAAAACATATTACATTGTTTTGCAACGCATGAAGATTTGTCTAACTGCATTGCTTACAATCGTTACCTTGTGCATAGAGGAAATTAATATAACATATGTGCTCTTGCATTGCAACATGTATGATATAAACGAACGTATTGTTCATGCATTGAAGATATAACACATAACTTGTGTTGCGATGAATTAAGTAACTCATCCATTATGCATTGAAGAGATAACAAATAACGTGTATTTCATTGCAGTAACTTGATCCGTTGTGCAGTGATTTTATAACACATGCAAGGTGCTTGTTGCACTGCATAACATTTGCATTGCAGTTTTATTCCATTTTCTATTGCGTTAGTTAACTCAATAAGCTGTTTCCTTGCATCCTATATAAGAACAAATATTGAAGAGATGCATAACTCGTTGTTTTGCGAAGAGCTTTGAGTTATAACACATAACATGTGCATTGCATTTCAGTAAGTTATTTCATTTTCTATTGCAATAGTTAACTCATTACGCTGTTGCAACGTGCAAGTTTATGCTTCCTTGCATCCTGTACAAGAACTAACGTATTGCTCATGCATGGAAGAGATACATAACTCGTGTTGCGATGAATGAGTTAACTCACCCTTTATACATTGAAGAGATAACGCATAACATGTGCAATGCATTTCATAAGTTATTCCGTTTCGCTGCGAAGAGAGAACACTAGGTGTTTGTTGCACTGCGTTGCATACAAGAACTCTTTCTTTTGTGCATTGACGAAAAAACATATTACATTGTTTTGCAACGCATGAAGATTTGTCTAACTGCATTGCTTACAATCGTTACCTTGTGCATAGAGGAAATTAATATAACATATGTGCTCTTGCATTGCAACATGTATGATATAAACGAACGTATTGTTCATGCATTGAAGATATAACACATAACTTGTGTTGCGATGAATTAAGTAACTCATCCATTATGCATTGAAGAGATAACAAATAACGTGTATTTCATTGCAGTAACTTGATCCGTTGTGCAGTGATTTTATAACACATGCAAGGTGCTTGTTGCACTGCATAACATTTGCATTGCAGTTTTATTCCATTTTCTATTGCGTTAGTTAACTCAATAAGCTGTTTCCTTGCATCCTATATAAGAACAAATATTGAAGAGATGCATAACTCGTTGTTTTGCGAAGAGCTTTGAGTTATAACACATAACATGTGCATTGCCTTTCAGCAAGTTATTTCATTTTCTATTGCAATAGTTAACTCATTACGCTGTTGCAAAGTGCAAGTTTATGCTTCCTTGCATCCTGTACAAGAATTAACGTATTGCTCATGCATTGAAGAGATACATAACTCGTGTTGCGATGAATGAGTTAACTCCCCCTTTATACATTGAAGAGATAACGCATAACATGTGCAATGCACTTCAGTAAGTTATTCCGTTTCGCTGCGAAGAGAGAACACTAGGTGTTTGTTGCACTGCGTTGCATACAAGAACTCTTTCTTTTGTGCATTGACGAAAAAAAAAATAACATTGTTTTGCAATCCATCAAGAACTGTTTAATTGCATTGCTTACAATAATTAATGCAATACAATACAATACTAATTGCATTGCAGATACTTGATCCGTAGTGCATTGAAGAGGAAAACAAAACATATATGCTGTTGCATCACAATACATATAAGAACTGTTTCATTGCATTGCATACAATAATTAACTTATTTTTTATTGTGCACAGAAGAAATGTATAGAACATGCTGTTTGCATTGCAAAGAGCTAACACTGCTAACATTGAGAGCTAACATTGCATACAATAGTTAACTTATTACGCTGTGCATAGAAGAAATTAATATAACATATGTGCTCTTGCATATTGCAACATATAAGATATACACTGTTTTCTTGCATCCTATACAAGAACAAATATTGAAGAGATGCATAACTCGTTGTTTTGCGAAGAGCTTTGAGTTATAACACATAACATGTGCATTGCATTTCAGTAAGTTATTTCATTTTCTATTGCAATAGTTAACTCATTACGCTGTTGCAACGTGCAAGTTTATGCTTCCTTGCATCCTGTACAAGAATTAACGTATTGTTAATGCATGGAAGAGATACATAACTCGTGTTGCGATGAATGAGTTAACCTGTTAACTGTCAACCCCACTTTTTGTTTTAGACAAGAAAATGCACTATCCAAACTTAAATGGTTGTAATTCAAGAAGTCTTTGGAGTATAGACATAAGGCTGGTCTTGTTTTAAAGATGAAATTTGGCAGATTATTGTAAAATTGAAATAACTTATATAAGTGAAACAGAAAAAAAGTTATAGAAGTTTATGTTTATGAAATCCATCATAAAATGTTAAAATATAATATTTCATATTTTATATAAAATATATATTTTACAAAACAAGTTTTACTCTAAATCTGCAAGGAAATCAAAGCCAAAAATCTGAACAAGTTGTGTTCCAAATTTCAGGTTGATATCTCAAAAAATGAGCTTTCAAGTAAGATTTTGTTTGGGCGCAGTACCACACTTTTTCACTAGATGACAACCAAGCTCCATTACTGACCATATAAAGGCGCCTCACATTTCCATATATGGTTTGAGTGATCTGAACCATATATTTACATTATTTTCATACAATTTATGAAGTAGACATCCTATATAGAAGTAGTATGGGAAGTTTGGCAGAATTTGATATGAATTTAGCCTCTAATAAACATAAAAATAACATGCATGTGGGTTATAGATCGCCGCCACAATCATAAATGTATTTTTTTTTTCTATTAAAAACATTTTTAGACCTTTTTTTCTCAAAAAATTGAACGGATGTTATCTTTTGGCATGAAAACAAACATGTTTCAACCAATCTTTAATGATTTTTCATGTTCATCGCTATTTCAAAATAAAGGTCTGAACATGCCTTATGAGTATGAAAATATGCTTGTTGCAAATTGATAAATTACTGCTCCTCTGTAATTTCATTTTGAAAATCAGTCTCCAAATATGTAAACTAGAGATTCTAAGCTGTTCAAATGATATATAGTTTGTCAAGATTAGTTTAGGTTTAGTATAGAATATTACTGTTTTAAATATGTAATGGCTGTGGGCCCACCGGTGGGCCCATGACAGTTAACAGGTTAACTCACCCTTTATACATTGAAGAGATAACGCATAACATGTGCAATGCATTTCAGTAAGTTATTCCGTTTCGCTGCGAAGAGAGAACACTAGGTGTTTGTTGCACTGCGTTGCATACAAGAACTCTTTCTTTTGTGCATTGACGAAAAAACAAATAATATTGTTTTGCAATGCATCAAGAACTGTTTAATTGCATTGCTTACAATACTTAATACAATACAATACAATACTAATTGCATTGCAGATACTTGATCCGTAGTGCATTGAAGAGGAAAACAAAACATATATGCTTGTTGCATCACAATACATATAAGAACTGTTTCATTGCATTGCATACAATAATTAACTTATTTTTTATTGTGCACAGAAGAAATGTATAGAACATGCTGTTTGCATTGCAAAGAGCTAACACTGCTAACATTGAGAGCTAACATTGCATACAATAGTTAACTTATTACGCTGTGCATAGAAGAAATTAATATAACATATGTGCTCTTGCATATTGCAACATATAAGATATACACTGTTTCCTTGCATCCTATATACAAGAACAAATATTGAAGAGATGCATAACTCGTTGTTTTGCGAAGAGCTTTGAGTTATAACACATAACATGTGCATTGCATTTCAGTAAGTTATTTCATTTTCTATTGCAATAGTTAACTCATTACGCTGTTGCAACGTGCAAGTTTATGCTTCCTTGCATCCTGTACAAGAACTAACGTATTGCTCATGCATGGAAGAGATACATAACTCGTGTTGCGATGAATGAGTTAACTCACCCTTTATACATTGAAGAGATAACGCATAACATGTGCAATGCATTTCATAAGTTATTCCGTTTCGCTGCGAAGAGAGAACACTAGGTGTTTGTTGCACTGCGTTGCATACAAGAACTCTTTCTTTTGTGCATTGACGAAAAAACATATTACATTGTTTTGCAACGCATGAAGATTTGTCTAACTGCATTGCTTACAATCGTTACCTTGTGCATAGAGGAAATTAATATAACATATGTGCTCTTGCATTGCAACATGTATGATATAAACGAACGTATTGTTCATGCATTGAAGATATAACACATAACTTGTGTTGCGATGAATTAAGTAACTCATCCATTATGCATTGAAGAGATAACAAATAACGTGTATTTCATTGCAGTAACTTGATCCGTTGTGCAGTGATTTTATAACACATGCAAGGTGCTTGTTGCACTGCATAACATTTGCATTGCAGTTTTATTCCATTTTCTATTGCGTTAGTTAACTCAATAAGCTGTTTCCTTGCATCCTATATAAGAACAAATATTGAAGAGATGCATAACTCGTTGTTTTGCGAAGAGCTTTGAGTTATAACACATAACATGTGCATTGCCTTTCAGCAAGTTATTTCATTTTCTATTGCAATAGTTAACTCATTACGCTGTTGCAAAGTGCAAGTTTATGCTTCCTTGCATCCTGTACAAGAATTAACGTATTGCTCATGCATTGAAGAGATACATAACTCGTGTTGCGATGAATGAGTTAACTCCCCCTTTATACATTGAAGAGATAACGCATAACATGTGCAATGCACTTCAGTAAGTTATTCCGTTTCGCTGCGAAGAGAGAACACTAGGTGTTTGTTGCACTGCGTTGCATACAAGAACTCTTTCTTTTGTGCATTGACGAAAAAAAAAATAACATTGTTTTGCAATCCATCAAGAACTGTTTAATTGCATTGCTTACAATAATTAATGCAATACAATACAATACTAATTGCATTGCAGATACTTGATCCGTAGTGCATTGAAGAGGAAAACAAAACATATATGCTGTTGCATCACAATACATATAAGAACTGTTTCATTGCATTGCATACAATAATTAACTTATTTTTTATTGTGCACAGAAGAAATGTATAGAACATGCTGTTTGCATTGCAAAGAGCTAACACTGCTAACATTGAGAGCTAACATTGCATACAATAGTTAACTTATTACGCTGTGCATAGAAGAAATTAATATAACATATGTGCTCTTGCATATTGCAACATATAAGATATACACTGTTTTCTTGCATCCTATACAAGAACAAATATTGAAGAGATGCATAACTCGTTGTTTTGCGAAGAGCTTTGAGTTATAACACATAACATGTGCATTGCATTTCAGTAAGTTATTTCATTTTCTATTGCAATAGTTAACTCATTACGCTGTTGCAACGTGCAAGTTTATGCTTCCTTGCATCCTGTACAAGAATTAACGTATTGTTAATGCATGGAAGAGATACATAACTCGTGTTGCGATGAATGAGTTAACCTGTTAACTGTCAACCCCACTTTTTGTTTTAGACAAGAAAATGCACTATCCAAACTTAAATGGTTGTAATTCAAGAAGTCTTTGGAGTATAGACATAAGGCTGGTCTTGTTTTAAAGATGAAATTTGGCAGATTATTGTAAAATTGAAATAACTTATATAAGTGAAACAGAAAAAAGTTATAGAAGTTTATGTTTATGAAAATATAAAATGTTAAAATATAATATTTCATATTTTATATAAAATATATATTTTACAAAACAAGTTTTACTCTAAATCTGCAAGGAAATCAAAGCCAAAAATCTGAACAAGTTGTGTTCCAAATTTCAGGTTGATATCTCAAAAAATGAGCTTTCAAGTAAGATTTTGTTTGGGCGCAGTACCACACTTTTTCACTAGATGACAACCAAGCTCCATTACTGACCATATAAAGGCGCCTCCATTTCCATATATGGTTTGAGTGATCTGAACCATATATTTACATTATTTTCATACAATTTATGAAGTAGACATCCTATATAGAAGTAGTATGGGAAGTTTGGCAGAATTTGATATGAATTTAGCCTCTAATAAACATAAAAATAACATGCATGTGGGTTATAGATCGCCGCCACAATCATAAATGTATTTTTTTTTTCTATTAAAAACATTTTTAGACCTTTTTTTCTCAAAAAATTGAACGGATGTTATCTTTTGGCATGAAAACAAACATGTTTCAACCAATCTTTAATGATTTTTCATGTTCATCGCTATTTCAAAATAAAGGTCTGAACATGCCTTATGAGTATGAAAATATGCTTGTTGCAAATTGATAAATTACTGCTCCTCTGTAATTTATTTTGAAAATCAGTCTCCAAATATGTAAACTAGAGATTCTAAGCTTTCAAATGATATATAGTTTGTCAAGATTAGTTTAGGTTTAGTATAGAATATTACTGTTTTAAATATGTAATGGCTGTGGGCCCACCGGTGGGCCCATGACAGTTAACAGGTTAACTCACCCTTTATACATTGAAGAGATAACGCATAACATGTGCAATGCATTTCAGTAAGTTATTCCGTTTCGCTGCGAAGAGAGAACACTAGGTGTTTGTTGCACTGCGTTGCATACAAGAACTCTTTCTTTTGTGCATTGACGAAAAAACAAATAATATTGTTTTGCAATGCATCAAGAACTGTTTAATTGCATTGCTTACAATACTTAATACAATACAATACAATACTAATTGCATTGCAGATACTTGATCCGTAGTGCATTGAAGAGGAAAACAAAACATATATGCTTGTTGCATCACAATACATATAAGAACTGTTTCATTGCATTGCATACAATAATTAACTTATTTTTTATTGTGCACAGAAGAAATGTATAGAACATGCTGTTTGCATTGCAAAGAGCTAACACTGCTAACATTGAGAGCTAACATTGCATACAATAGTTAACTTATTACGCTGTGCATAGAAGAAATTAATATAACATATGTGCTCTTGCATATTGCAACATATAAGATATACACTGTTTCCTTGCATCCTATATACAAGAACAAATATTGAAGAGATGCATAACTCGTTGTTTTGCGAAGAGCTTTGAGTTATAACACATAACATGTGCATTGCATTTCAGTAAGTTATTTCATTTTCTATTGCAATAGTTAACTCATTACGCTGTTGCAACGTGCAAGTTTATGCTTCCTTGCATCCTGTACAAGAACTAACGTATTGCTCATGCATGGAAGAGATACATAACTCGTGTTGCGATGAATGAGTTAACTCACCCTTTAAACATTGAAGAGATAACGCATAACATGTGCAATGCATTTCATAAGTTATTCCGTTTCGCTGCGAAGAGAGAACACTAGGTGTTTGTTGCACTGCGTTGCATACAAGAACTCTTTCTTTTGTGCATTGACGAAAAAACAAATTACATTGTTTTGCAACGCATGAAGATGTGTTTAACTGCATTGCTTACAATCGTTACCTTGTGCATAGAGGAAATAATATAACATATGTGCTCTTGCATTGCAACATGTATGATATAAACGAACGTATTGTTCATGCATTGAAGATATAACACATAACTTGTTGTGTTGCGATGAATGAAGTAACTCATCCATTATGCATTGAAGAGATTACAAATAACGTGTATTTCATTGCAGTAACTTGATCCGTTGTGCAGTGAATTTATAACACATGCAAGGTGCTTGTTGCACTGCATAACATTTGCATTGCAGTGTTATTCCATTTTCTATTGCGTTAGTTAACTCATTAAGCTGTTTCCTTGCAACAAATATTGAAGAGATGCATAACTCGTTGTTTTGCGAAGAGCTTTGAGTTATAACACATAACATGTGCATTGCATTTCAGTAAGTTATTTCATTTTCTATTGCAATAGTTAACTCATTACGCTGTTGCAACGTGCAAGTTTATGCTTCCTTGCATCCTGTACAAGAACTAACGTATTGCTCATGCATGGAAGAGATACATAACTCGTGTTGCGATGAATGAGTTAACTCACCCTTTAAACATTGAAGAGATAACGCATAACATGTGCAATGCATTTCATAAGTTATTCCGTTTCGCTGCGAAGAGAGAACACTAGGTGTTTGTTGCACTGCGTTGCATACAAGAACTCTTTCTTTTGTGCATTGACGAAAAAACAAATTACATTGTTTTGCAACGCATGAAGATGTGTTTAACTGCATTGCTTACAATCGTTACCTTGTGCATAGAGGAAATAATATAACATATGTGCTCTTGCATTGCAACATGTATGATATAAACGAACGTATTGTTCATGCATTGAAGATATAACACATAACTTGTTGTGTTGCGATGAATGAAGTAACTCATCCATTATGCATTGAAGAGATAACAAATAACGTGTATTTCATTGCAGTAACTTGATCCGTTGTGCAGTGAATTTATAACACATGCAAGGTGCTTGTTGCACTGCATAACATTTGCATTGCAGTGTTATTCCATTTTCTATTGCGTTAGTTAACTCATTAAGCTGTTTCCTTGCAACAAATATTGAAGAGATGCATAACTCGTTGTTTTGCGAAGAGCTTTGAGTTATAACACATAACATGTGCATTGCATTTCAGTAAGTTATTTCATTTTCTATTGCAATAGTTAACTCATTACGCTGTTGCAACGTGCAAGTTTATGCTTCCTTGCATCCTGTACAAGAATTAACGTATTGCTCATGCATTGAAGAGATACATAACTCGTGTTGCGATGAATGAGTTAACTCCCCCTTTATACATTGAAGAGATAACGCATAACATGTGCAATGCACTTCAGTAAGTTATTCCGTTTCGCTGCGAAGAGAGAACACTAGGTGTTTGTTGCACTGCGTTGCATACAAGAACTCTTTCTTTTGTGCATTGACGAAAAAACAAATAATATTGTTTTGCAATGCATCAAGAACTGTTTAATTGCATTGCTTACAATACTTAATACAATACAATACTAATTGCATTGCAGATACTTGATCCGTAGTGCATTGAAGAGGAAAACAAAACATATATGCTTGTTGCATCACAATACATATAAGAACTGTTTCATTGCATTGCATACAATAATTAACTTATTTTTTATTGTGCACAGAAGAAATGTATAGAACATGCTGTTTGCATTGCAAAGAGCTAACACTGCTAACATTGAGAGCTAACATTGCATACAATAGTTAACTTATTACGCTGTGCATAGAAGAAATTAATATAACATATGTGCTCTTGCATATTGCAACATATAAGATATACACTGTTTTCTTGCATCCTATACAAGAACAAATATTGAAGAGATGCATAACTCGTTGTTTTGCGAAGAGCTTTGAGTTATAACACATAACATGTGCATTGCATTTCAGTAAGTTATTTCATTTTCTATTGCAATAGTTAACTCATTACGCTGTTGCAACGTGCAAGTTTATGCTTCCTTGCATCCTGTACAAGAATTAACGTATTGCTCATGCATGGAAGAGATACATAACTCGTGTTGCGATGAATGAGTTAACTCACCCTTTATACATTGAAGAGATAACGCATAAAATGTGCAATGCACTTCAGTAAGTTATTCCGTTTTGCTGCGAAGAGAGAACACTAGGTGTTTGTTGCACTGCGTTGCATACAAGAACTCTTTCTTTTGTGCATTGACGAAAAAAAAAATAACATTGTTTTGCAATCCATCAAGAACTGTTTAATTGCATTGCTTACAATAATTAATGCAATACAATACAATACTAATTGCATTGCAGATACTTGATCCGTAGTGCATTGAAGAGGAAAACAAAACATATATGCTGTTGCATCACAATACATATAAGAACTGTTTCATTGCATCGCATACAATAATTAACTTATTTTTTATTGTGCACAGAAGAAATGTATAGAACATGCTGTTTGCATTGCAAAGAGCTAACACTGCTAACATTGAGAGCTAACATTGCATACAATAGTTAACTTATTACGCTGTGCATAGAAGAAATTAATATAACATATGTGCTCTTGCATATTGCAACATATAAGATATACACTGTTTTCTTGCATCCTATACAAGAACAAATATTGAAGAGATGCATAACTCGTTGTTTTGCGAAGAGCTTTGAGTTATAACACATAACATGTGCATTGCATTTCAGTAAGTTATTTCATTTTCTATTGCAATAGTTAACTCATTACGCTGTTGCAACGTGCAAGTTTATGCTTCCTTGCATCCTGTACAAGAATTAACGTATTGCTCATGCATGGAAGAGATACATAACTCGTGTAGCGACGAATGAGTTAACTTACCCTTTATACATTGAAGAGATAACGCATAACATGTGCAATGCATTTCAGTAAGTTATTCCGTTTCGCTGCGAAGAGAGAACACTAGGTGTTTGTTGCACTGCGTTGCATACAAGAACTCTTTCTTTTGTGCATTGACGAAAAAACAAATAATAATGTTTTGCAATGCATCAAGAACTGTTTAATTGCATTGCTTACAATACTTAATACAATACAATACAATACTAATTGCATTGCAGATACTTGATCCGTAGTGCACTGAAGAGGAAAACAAAACATATTTTTTGCAACTGTTTCATTGCATTGCATACAATAATTAACTTATTTTTTATTGTGCACAGAAGAAATGTATAGAACATGCTGTTTGCATTGCAAAGAGCTAACACTGCTAACATTGAGAGCTAACATTGCATACAATAGTTAACTTATTACGCTGTGCATAGAAGAAATTAATATAACATATGTCCCCTATCATATTGCAACATATAAGATATACACTGTTTCCTTGCATCCTATACAAGAACAAATATTGAAGAGATGCATAACTCGTTGTTTTACGAAGAGCTTTGAGTTATAACATATAACATGTGCATTGCATTTCAGTAAGTTATTTCATTTTCTATTGCAATAGTTAACTCATTACGCTGTTGCAACGTGCAAGTTTATGCTTCCTTGCATCCTGTACAAGAACTAACGTATTGCTCATGCATGGAAGAGATACATAACTCGTGTTGCGATGAATGAGTTAACTCACCCTTTATACATTGAAGAGATAACGCATAACATGTGCAATGCACTTCAGTAAGTTATTCCGTTTCGCTGCGAAGAGAGAACACTAGGTGTTTGTTGCACTGCGTTGCATACAAGAACTCTTTCTTTTGTGCATTGACGAAAAAACAAATAATATTGTTTTGCAATGCATCAAGAACTGTTTAATTGCATTGCTTACAATACTTAATACAATACAATACTAATTGCATTGCAGATACTTGATCCGTAGTGCATTGAAGAGGAAAACAAAACATATATGCTTGTTGCATCACAATACATATAAGAACTGTTTCATTGCATTGCATACAATAATTAACTTATTTTTTATTGTGCACAGAAGAAATGTATAGAACATGCTGTTTGCATTGCAAAGAGCTAACACTGCTAACATTGAGAGCTAACATTGCATACAATAGTTAACTTATTACGCTGTGCATAGAAGAAATTAATATAACATATGTGCTCTTGCATATTGCAACATATAAGATATACACTGTTTTCTTGCATCCTATACAAGAACAAATATTGAAGAGATGCATAACTCGTTGTTTTGCAAAGAGCTTTGAGTTATAACACATAACATGTGCATTGCATTTCAGTAAGTTATTTCATTTTCTATTGCAATAGTTAACTCATTACGCTGTTGCAACGTGCAAGTTTATGCTTCCTTGCATCCTGTACAAGAATTAACGTATTGCTCATGCATTGAAGAGATACATAACTCGTGTTGCGATGAATGAGTTAACTCACCCTTTATACAGTGAAGAGATAACGCATAAAATGTGCAATGCACTTCAGTAAGTTATTCCGTTTCGCTGCGAAGAGAGAACACTAGGTGTTTGTTGCACTGCGTTGCATACAAGAACTCTTTCTTTTGTGCATTGACGAAAAAAAAAAATAACATTGTTTTGCAATCCATCAAGAACTGTTTAATTGCATTGCTTACAATAATTAATGCAATACAATACAATACTAATTGCATTGCAGATACTTGATCCGTAGTGCATTGAAGAGGAAAACAAAACATATATGCTGTTGCATCACAATACATATAAGAACTGTTTCATTGCATTGCATACAATAATTAACTTATTTTTTATTGTGCACAGAAGAAATGTATAGAACATGCTGTTTGCATTGCAAAGAGCTAACACTGCTAACATTGAGAGCTAACATTGCATACAATAGTTAACTTATTACGCTGTGCATAGAAGAAATTAATATAACATATGTGCTCTTGCATATTGCAACATATAAGATATACACTGTTTTCTTGCATCCTATACAAGAACAAATATTGAAGAGATGCATAACTCGTTGTTTTGCGAAGAGCTTTGAGTTATAACACATAACATGTGCATTGCATTTCAGTAAGTTATTTCATTTTCTATTGCAATAGTTAACTCATTACGCTGTTGCAACGTGCAAGTTTATGCTTCCTTGCATCCTGTACAAGAATTAACGTATTGTTAATGCATGGAAGAGATACATAACTCGTGTTGCGATGAATGAGTTAACTCACCCTTTATACATTGAAGAGATAACGCATAACATGTGCAATGCATTTCAGTAAGTTATTCCGTTTCGCTGCGAAGAGAGAACACTAGGTGTTTGTTGCACTGCGTTGCATACAAGAACTCTTTCTTTTGTGCATTGACGAAAAAACAAATAATATTGTTTTGCAATGCATCAAGAACTGTTTAATTGCATTGCTTACAATACTTAATACAATACAATACAATACTAATTGCATTGCAGATACTTGATCCGTAGTGCATTGAAGAGGAAAACAAAACATATATGCTTGTTGCATCACAATACATATAAGAACTGTTTCATTGCATTGCATACAATAATTAACTTATTTTTTATTGTGCACAGAAGAAATGTATAGAACATGCTGTTTGCATTGCAAAGAGCTAACACTGCTAACATTGAGAGCTAACATTGCATACAATAGTTAACTTATTACGCTGTGCATAGAAGAAATTAATATAACATATGTGCTCTTGCATATTGCAACATATAAGATATACACTGTTTCCTTGCATCCTATATACAAGAACAAATATTGAAGAGATGCATAACTCGTTGTTTTGCGAAGAGCTTTGAGTTATAACACATAACATGTGCATTGCATTTCAGTAAGTTATTTCATTTTCTATTGCAATAGTTAACTCATTACGCTGTTGCAACGTGCAAGTTTATGCTTCCTTGCATCCTGTACAAGAACTAACGTATTGCTCATGCATGGAAGAGATACATAACTCGTGTTGCGATGAATGAGTTAACTCACCCTTTAAACATTGAAGAGATAACGCATAACATGTGCAATGCATTTCATAAGTTATTCCGTTTCGCTGCGAAGAGAGAACACTAGGTGTTTGTTGCACTGCGTTGCATACAAGAACTCTTTCTTTTGTGCATTGACGAAAAAACAAATTACATTGTTTTGCAACGCATGAAGATGTGTTTAACTGCATTGCTTACAATCGTTACCTTGTGCATAGAGGAAATAATATAACATATGTGCTCTTGCATTGCAACATGTATGATATAAACGAACGTATTGTTCATGCATTGAAGATATAACACATAACTTGTTGTGTTGCGATGAATGAAGTAACTCATCCATTATGCATTGAAGAGATTACAAATAACGTGTATTTCATTGCAGTAACTTGATCCGTTGTGCAGTGAATTTATAACACATGCAAGGTGCTTGTTGCACTGCATAACATTTGCATTGCAGTGTTATTCCATTTTCTATTGCGTTAGTTAACTCATTAAGCTGTTTCCTTGCAACAAATATTGAAGAGATGCATAACTCGTTGTTTTGCGAAGAGCTTTGAGTTATAACACATAACATGTGCATTGCATTTCAGTAAGTTATTTCATTTTCTATTGCAATAGTTAACTCATTACGCTGTTGCAACGTGCAAGTTTATGCTTCCTTGCATCCTGTACAAGAACTAACGTATTGCTCATGCATGGAAGAGATACATAACTCGTGTTGCGATGAATGAGTTAACTCACCCTTTAAACATTGAAGAGATAACGCATAACATGTGCAATGCATTTCATAAGTTATTCCGTTTCGCTGCGAAGAGAGAACACTAGGTGTTTGTTGCACTGCGTTGCATACAAGAACTCTTTCTTTTGTGCATTGACGAAAAAACAAATTACATTGTTTTGCAACGCATGAAGATGTGTTTAACTGCATTGCTTACAATCGTTACCTTGTGCATAGAGGAAATAATATAACATATGTGCTCTTGCATTGCAACATGTATGATATAAACGAACGTATTGTTCATGCATTGAAGATATAACACATAACTTGTTGTGTTGCGATGAATGAAGTAACTCATCCATTATGCATTGAAGAGATAACAAATAACGTGTATTTCATTGCAGTAACTTGATCCGTTGTGCAGTGAATTTATAACACATGCAAGGTGCTTGTTGCACTGCATAACATTTGCATTGCAGTGTTATTCCATTTTCTATTGCGTTAGTTAACTCATTAAGCTGTTTCCTTGCAACAAATATTGAAGAGATGCATAACTCGTTGTTTTGCGAAGAGCTTTGAGTTATAACACATAACATGTGCATTGCATTTCAGTAAGTTATTTCATTTTCTATTGCAATAGTTAACTCATTACGCTGTTGCAACGTGCAAGTTTATGCTTCCTTGCATCCTGTACAAGAATTAACGTATTGCTCATGCATTGAAGAGATACATAACTCGTGTTGCGATGAATGAGTTAACTCCCCCTTTATACATTGAAGAGATAACGCATAACATGTGCAATGCACTTCAGTAAGTTATTCCGTTTCGCTGCGAAGAGAGAACACTAGGTGTTTGTTGCACTGCGTTGCATACAAGAACTCTTTCTTTTGTGCATTGACGAAAAAACAAATAATATTGTTTTGCAATGCATCAAGAACTGTTTAATTGCATTGCTTACAATACTTAATACAATACAATACTAATTGCATTGCAGATACTTGATCCGTAGTGCATTGAAGAGGAAAACAAAACATATATGCTTGTTGCATCACAATACATATAAGAACTGTTTCATTGCATTGCATACAATAATTAACTTATTTTTTATTGTGCACAGAAGAAATGTATAGAACATGCTGTTTGCATTGCAAAGAGCTAACACTGCTAACATTGAGAGCTAACATTGCATACAATAGTTAACTTATTACGCTGTGCATAGAAGAAATTAATATAACATATGTGCTCTTGCATATTGCAACATATAAGATATACACTGTTTTCTTGCATCCTATACAAGAACAAATATTGAAGAGATGCATAACTCGTTGTTTTGCGAAGAGCTTTGAGTTATAACACATAACATGTGCATTGCATTTCAGTAAGTTATTTCATTTTCTATTGCAATAGTTAACTCATTACGCTGTTGCAACGTGCAAGTTTATGCTTCCTTGCATCCTGTACAAGAATTAACGTATTGCTCATGCATGGAAGAGATACATAACTCGTGTTGCGATGAATGAGTTAACTCACCCTTTATACATTGAAGAGATAACGCATAAAATGTGCAATGCACTTCAGTAAGTTATTCCGTTTTGCTGCGAAGAGAGAACACTAGGTGTTTGTTGCACTGCGTTGCATACAAGAACTCTTTCTTTTGTGCATTGACGAAAAAAAAAAAAACATTGTTTTGCAATCCATCAAGAACTGTTTAATTGCATTGCTTACAATAATTAATGCAATACAATACAATACTAATTGCATTGCAGATACTTGATCCGTAGTGCATTGAAGAGGAAAACAAAACATATATGCTGTTGCATCACAATACATATAAGAACTGTTTCATTGCATCGCATACAATAATTAACTTATTTTTTATTGTGCACAGAAGAAATGTATAGAACATGCTGTTTGCATTGCAAAGAGCTAACACTGCTAACATTGAGAGCTAACATTGCATACAATAGTTAACTTATTACGCTGTGCATAGAAGAAATTAATATAACATATGTGCTCTTGCATATTGCAACATATAAGATATACACTGTTTTCTTGCATCCTATACAAGAACAAATATTGAAGAGATGCATAACTCGTTGTTTTGCGAAGAGCTTTGAGTTATAACACATAACATGTGCATTGCATTTCAGTAAGTTATTTCATTTTCTATTGCAATAGTTAACTCATTACGCTGTTGCAACGTGCAAGTTTATGCTTCCTTGCATCCTGTACAAGAATTAACGTATTGCTCATGCATGGAAGAGATACATAACTCGTGTAGCGACGAATGAGTTAACTTACCCTTTATACATTGAAGAGATAACGCATAACATGTGCAATGCATTTCAGTAAGTTATTCCGTTTCGCTGCGAAGAGAGAACACTAGGTGTTTGTTGCACTGCGTTGCATACAAGAACTCTTTCTTTTGTGCATTGACGAAAAAACAAATAATAATGTTTTGCAATGCATCAAGAACTGTTTAATTGCATTGCTTACAATACTTAATACAATACAATACAATACTAATTGCATTGCAGATACTTGATCCGTAGTGCACTGAAGAGGAAAACAAAACATATTTTTTGCAACTGTTTCATTGCATTGCATACAATAATTAACTTATTTTTTATTGTGCACAGAAGAAATGTATAGAACATGCTGTTTGCATTGCAAAGAGCTAACACTGCTAACATTGAGAGCTAACATTGCATACAATAGTTAACTTATTACGCTGTGCATAGAAGAAATTAATATAACATATGTCCCCTATCATATTGCAACATATAAGATATACACTGTTTCCTTGCATCCTATACAAGAACAAATATTGAAGAGATGCATAACTCGTTGTTTTACGAAGAGCTTTGAGTTATAACATATAACATGTGCATTGCATTTCAGTAAGTTATTTCATTTTCTATTGCAATAGTTAACTCATTACGCTGTTGCAACGTGCAAGTTTATGCTTCCTTGCATCCTGTACAAGAACTAACGTATTGCTCATGCATGGAAGAGATACATAACTCGTGTTGCGATGAATGAGTTAACTCACCCTTTATACATTGAAGAGATAACGCATAACATGTGCAATGCACTTCAGTAAGTTATTCCGTTTCGCTGCGAAGAGAGAACACTAGGTGTTTGTTGCACTGCGTTGCATACAAGAACTCTTTCTTTTGTGCATTGACGAAAAAACAAATAATATTGTTTTGCAATGCATCAAGAACTGTTTAATTGCATTGCTTACAATACTTAATACAATACAATACTAATTGCATTGCAGATACTTGATCCGTAGTGCATTGAAGAGGAAAACAAAACATATATGCTTGTTGCATCACAATACATATAAGAACTGTTTCATTGCATTGCATACAATAATTAACTTATTTTTTATTGTGCACAGAAGAAATGTATAGAACATGCTGTTTGCATTGCAAAGAGCTAACACTGCTAACATTGAGAGCTAACATTGCATACAATAGTTAACTTATTACGCTGTGCATAGAAGAAATTAATATAACATATGTGCTCTTGCATATTGCAACATATAAGATATACACTGTTTTCTTGCATCCTATACAAGAACAAATATTGAAGAGATGCATAACTCGTTGTTTTGCAAAGAGCTTTGAGTTATAACACATAACATGTGCATTGCATTTCAGTAAGTTATTTCATTTTCTATTGCAATAGTTAACTCATTACGCTGTTGCAACGTGCAAGTTTATGCTTCCTTGCATCCTGTACAAGAATTAACGTATTGCTCATGCATTGAAGAGATACATAACTCGTGTTGCGATGAATGAGTTAACTCACCCTTTATACAGTGAAGAGATAACGCATAAAATGTGCAATGCACTTCAGTAAGTTATTCCGTTTTGCTGCGAAGAGAGAACACTAGGTGTTTGTTGCACTGCGTTGCATACAAGAACTCTTTCTTTTGTGCATTGACGAAAAAAAATAACATTGTTTTGCAATCCATCAAGAACTGTTTAATTGCATTGCTTACAATAATTAATGCAATACAATACAATACTAATTGCATTGCAGATACTTGATCCGTAGTGCATTGAAGAGGAAAACAAAACATATATGCTGTTGCATCACAATACATATAAGAACTGTTTCATTGCATTGCATACAATAATTAACTTATTTTTTATTGTGCACAGAAGAAATGTATAGAACATGCTGTTTGCATTGCAAAGAGCTAACACTGCTAACATTGAGAGCTAACATTGCATACAATAGTTAACTTATTACGCTGTGCATAGAAGAAATTAATATAACATATGTGCTCTTGCATATTGCAACATATAAGATATACACTGTTTTCTTGCATCCTATACAAGAACAAATATTGAAGAGATGCATAACTCGTTGTTTTGCGAAGAGCTTTGAGTTATAACACATAACATGTGCATTGCATTTCAGTAAGTTATTTCATTTTCTATTGCAATAGTTAACTCATTACGCTGTTGCAACGTGCAAGTTTATGCTTCCTTGCATCCTGTACAAGAATTAACGTATTGTTAATGCATGGAAGAGATACATAACTCGTGTTGCGATGAATGAGTTAACCTGTTAACTGTCAACCCCACTTTTTGTTTTAGACAAGAAAATGCACTATCCAAACTTAAATGGTTGTAATTCAAGAAGTCTTTGGAGTATAGACATAAGGCTGGTCTTGTTTTAAAGATGAAATTTGGCAGATTATTGTAAAATTGAAATAACTTATATAAGTGAAACAGAAAAAAAGTTATAGAAGTTTATGTTTATGAAAATATAAAATGTTAAAATATAATATTTCATATTTTATATAAAATATATATTTTACAAAACAAGTTTTACTCTAAATCTGCAAGGAAATCAAAGCCAAAAATCTGAACAAGTTGTGTTCCAAATTTCAGGTTGATATCTCAAAAAATGAGCTTTCAAGTAAGATTTTGTTTGGGCGCAGTACCACACTTTTTCACTAGATGACAACCAAGCTCCATTACTGACCATATAAAGGCGCCTCCATTTCCATATATGGTTTGAGTGATCTGAACCATATATTTACATTATTTTCATACAATTTATGAAGTAGACATCTGTTACGTCCCCAGCTAGTCTAGGGTTTAGGGGACAAGTAACAGAATAAATATGGTGTGATGTGTGGAGGCAGCAAGGTGCAATTCCCAACCCAAGGGCTTTAACAAAGACCAAAGGCAACTCAATATCAAAAACAAGTTCATTTATTATACAAGTGTGGGAGGATTAAAGCTTCAAGAGGGGACAAGGCCAAAATAACAAACATAAGCCCTCTAACTATTTAGGAAGAAACTAACTAATCTACAAAAGAAAAGAAACCAAAATACAATAATACGCTAACTCCCTAACTAGCTTAAACAAGAGAAAACAAGATATAAAGAAAATGGCACCCACCTCTCTACTAACCCTTCCCCAAATAATTGACAAGATAAACTTAGGTAAAAGGAAAACAATAACAAAAGTATATACAAAAGAAAAGAACTTACAAAACATAAGGGTTTTCTAGTAGCACCAAAGTACAACAAAAAGTGTCAACACAATGACACTAAAGGGAAAGAAAAACAATTCCATCAACGAGATATAAATCAAAAAAACAACTAACAAGGCTTTCTGGGTTGGAAAAAGAAGCCTCACGATGCAGCCTCCACACACACACACCCAGCTCTGTGCACTGGTACTGCTTAAATCCCCCACAGCTCCCTCTCCTCCTCCAATCACATCGGATAACCAATTATTGATCATTGGAGCCAGGTGACAGCCATTACTTCCTGCTGATGAAGGGAGAGCGAGAGAAAGAGAGAGAACAGGAAGAAAAACAAACAAAACAAAAACATACGTCCTTGGACGTAACACCCTCACCACAAAAGATTACAGCCAACAGGTTGTAATTGAGTTTACGGACAAGTCTTAATTTCCCAGAACATAAGTTCTAGACAAAGCGTCTGCAACAACATTATCAACTCCCTTTTTATGACGGATATCAATGTTGTATTCTTGCATAATAAGAGACCAGCGCATAAGACGTTGGTTGGAATTGGACATTCTCAAAAGAAACACCAGGGGGTTATGATCAGTGTAAACTGTAATGGGGTCATTACTTCCACCCAAATACACCTCAAAATGTTGGAGTGCTAACAATAAAGCCAATGCCTCCTTCTCGATTGTACTGTAGTTCTGTTGACTCTTAGAAAACTTCTTAGAGAAAAAGATACAGGATGTTCAATGCCCGCTTGATCTTCCTGGAGGAGAACTGCACCAGCTCCGGTAGCGCTGGCATCCACCTGTAACTTGAAAGGTGATGAGAAGTTGGGAGCAGAGAGAACAGGAGCGGTACAAAGGAGGTCTTTAGCAGCATTAAAAGCACTTATACACTCTGATGTCCACACAAATTTCTTAGATGTACTTAAGAGGTCAGTAAGTGGTGAAACAATGGCAGCAAAGTTTCTGCAGAAGCCACGATAGTATCCGGCCATCCCCAAGAAACGCCTCAACTCACGCTTGTTAGTCGGTGTAGGGAACTCAACAATTGCAGAGACTTTAGCTTCTACTGGTCGCACTTGACCCTGTCCCACACACTTTCCAAGGTATACAACTACAGCTTTGGCAAATTCACATTTTGCTAAATTTAAGGTTAGTGAAGCATCAGCTAACCGTCCAAACACTTTGTCCAACTTGATCAAGTGATCTTCCCATGAGTTGGAGTACACCACAACATCATCCAAATAGACTTCAGTATTCTGCAGTCCTGACAATACTCTGTTCATGAGTCTTTGAAAGGTGGAAGGTGCATTTCGCATGCCAAAAGCCATGACAGAGTATTGCAGGAAGTTATCAGGGGTGACAAAAGCTGATATCTCTGAAGCACGAGGTGTTAAGGGAACTTGCCAGTACCCTTTTAGCAAGTCTAATTTTGTGACGTAACGGGCACTACCAACTCGGTCTACACAATCTTCCATCCTTGGAAGAGGGAAGGAATCTGGCTTGGTCACAGCATTAAGTTTACGATAATCGGTACAAAACCTAAAGGTGGAATCAGATTTAGGTACCAATATACATGGAGAACTCCATGGACTTTGACTAGGCACAGCCAGGTCATGATCAAGTAGATATTGAACCTCAGATTTCATAAGGTCACGTTTTTTTGGGTTCACTCGGTAAGGATGTTGCTTAATTGGTTGACTGTTACCGACGTCAATGTCATGGCATAGTACAGTAGTTTGAGAAGGCACATCAGCATAAAGGCTGGGATATTTACCAATCAAGTGGCTGATGGCTTCAAACTCACTTGCAGACAAATGGGAAAGGCATGCATTCAAGTTAGCCAACACAGCAGAATTCTGTAAACGGGCACACGAAGTTTGAGCATCTTTTGCCAGCAATCCATCTTCCTCGGGGCAATATGCTGAGGGCAAAACAACAGTAGACACCGGCACTGGCTTAGGAAAACTCACTTCACTCACATCCCGTGCAACATAAGCCTTCAACATGTTCACATGACATACCCTGCTTTTACGCTTCCGGTCAGGAGTAGAGATGACGTAGTTGGTATTACTTATCTTCCTCTCTACCGTATAAGGTCCAGAGAACCTAGCCTGCAATGCTGAACCAGGGACAGGAAGCAGGATGAGCACAGACTCGCCAGGCTGGAAAGTACGCGTCACACTCTTACGATCATACTGCACCTTCATCCTAGTCTGGGAGTTGGAAAGATGAG
This sequence comes from Chanodichthys erythropterus, assembly GCF_024489055.1. Classification (NCBI taxonomy): domain Eukaryota; kingdom Metazoa; phylum Chordata; class Actinopteri; order Cypriniformes; family Xenocyprididae; genus Chanodichthys; species Chanodichthys erythropterus. The sequence continues at coordinate 38,320,404 of NC_090239.1, forward strand.
CTTTAGCAATCTCACAGGCTTTATGAAGTCGTTCACGGAAAGAACTGACGTAGTCTAGAATAGACATGGGTGAAGAACTCTGTGAAAGCAACTGCTCACTGATCAACCTGAGAGGACCTCTTACAGTGTGTCCAAACACCAGCTCTGCTGGACTGAAACCCAGCGACTCCTGGACACTCTCTCTTGCAGCAAACATAATCAACGGTAGACCCTCAACCCATTCCCTACCAGTCTCAATACAAAATTTTCGGAGCATCGACTTAAGAGTCTGATGGAATCGTTCCAGTGCACCTTGGGATTCCGGGTGGTAGGCACTGGCCAATTGATGCTTAATACCCAACTCATTTAACAACTGTGAAAATACTTTAGATGTGAAATTGGTGCCTTGATCTGATTGAATCACCTTTGGTAAGCCAAATATAGAGCAAAACTTAATGAGCTCTTGAACTACGGTCCTTGCTTTAAGAGTGCGAAGAGGAACCGCTTCTGGGTAACGCGTCGCCGCACACATAATGGTCAGGACATACTGATAACCTGACTTTGACCTAGGCAAGGGCCCTACGCAGTCAATGATTAATCGCTCAAAAGGCTCACCAAGAACTGGAATCGGATTAAGTGGAGCAGGCTGAACGATTTGGTTTGGATTCCCTGCCAATTGACAAGTTGGACAGGAACGCACAAATTTGGACACAGATGACTTCAGACCCGGCCAAAAGAAATGCTTGGAAATTCGATGAAAAGTTTTAGTCACGCCTAAATGGCCCGATAAAGCATTTTCATGAGCTAATCGCAACACTTGTGAACGATACCCAGAGGGTAGAACAATTTGGTGAACCTCTTGCCAATTCAAATCAGAACACTGAGGCTTCCACCTACGCTTCAGTACACCATCCTCCAAAAAGTAAGCTACACCAGCTTCAGGCACTTGCATAAGGTCCACTACAGAATCCCTACATGAGACTAAGGATGGATCAGAAGTCTGAGCTGCAATCAAATCCTCCTTACAAACCTTTAAAGAAAGGTCTGGTGATGCACTTGATTCAGTAGGTTCTGGAATAATCTCAGGTACAACTCTCAGCTCACACTTTTCACAGTCAGGCTGAGAGAAGAAAACAGTGTCAGATAAGTCAACAGTATTTTCAAATTTCTTTGACTGTGCACGGGTCACAACACAGGCAGGAAATACAGCAGAGAATTGAGTAGAGAGATCAGGCAACTTAACACTAGGTTGGTGTACTACAATGGGTCTAGGAAAAACCTTACCACCAGCCAGCTCGTTTCCCAGAATAAGACTGACACCATCTACAGGTAACTGTGAACACACTCCCAGAACAACTGGTCCTGTGACTAGGTCAGACTCCAAATACACCCTATGGAGAGGAACATTAACACATCCCATTTCACATCCACGGATTAATACATCACTACCTGTATAGGACTCTGGTGAAAAAGGTAACGTTCCCTCCAGAATTAGTGACTGCATAGCTCCTGTGTCCCGTAAAATTCTGACTTGCTGTGTCTCAGAATCAGGTGAAAGAGAAACTGAGCCAAAGGAAAGAAAAGGCTGGTAAACAATAGCATCATCATTTAACTCTGGTACAGATTGTACTAGTGCTACATTTTTAGGCTTAACAACACTTTTCTGTTTCCAAGCCTTACACTCCGAGATTAAGTGACTTGGATCGAGACAATAAAAACAGACCCGCTTGTCCCCTGCACGCTTAGGACTAGATTTACGTCTACCTCCAGCAGACATCTCTGATCTAGCAGAACGAACAGAAGCCTGAAAAGGTTCTAAGCCCTCCATAACTGAAGATTGACCTTTAGCCTGACGTACAGAAGAAAACACATTACGATGGGTCAATACAAACTCATCCGCTACAACAGCAGCATCAGATAAGACTTGCACCTTCTGTTCATTCAAGTGAACAACAACATTTTCTGGGACACAAGATTTAAAATCTTCTAACAAGATCAACTCCTGGAGCTGCTCAAAAGTAGTAATCTTGCTAGAAAGGCACCACTTTTCAAAAAGTGCCTTTTTCTCTCGTGCAAATTCAACATAAGTTTGTCTGGCTGTTTTTGCGTGTGCTCTAAACTTTTGCCGATAAGCTTCTGGCACCAGTTCATATGCCCGTAACACAGACATTTTTATAGCATCATAATCTAAAGATTGTTCAATAGGTAATGCAGCCGTAACCTCCTGTGCCTTACCTGACAGATTGCATTGAAGTAGTAAAGCCCACATATCCCTAGGCCACCGCAGTTTAGCAGCAACACGTTCAAACGCTATGAAATAGGAGTCCACTTCAGTCTCTCTAAATGGCGGAACCAGTCTAATATATTTACTAACGTCAAAATCAGATTGTGACTCAGAAGATGAATCAGAGGAACTTTGATTAAGGGTCTGAGCAGAATCTGCTATCGGCATTACCGGTGAAGAAACTGAAGGTCTAGCACGAGGTGATGGAATAGGCCTACTACGTAATTTAAGAGCCTCCATCTCATTCCCATGCCGCTCACTATCCCGCGCTCGCTCAGCTTCTATCACACGAAGCCTGATGCGTTGAGACTCACATTCCTGACGTTTTAACTCAAGATCTAATTCTTTCAGCTTAATTGCCAATATAGCATCAGAACCAGAATCTTTTGAGTCTATGTTGAGAACAGAATCAAAGCCAGCAATCTCTGCAGTCTCAGATTCTTTCCCAAAAGCCCCATCTGATGCGGCCAAAATGCCAGCTTCTACCAGCTCCCCAAATAATTCCTCTTTGATAACCTGTTTACTCGCCTCTTTAGGTATGCTAATGTTAAAGAAGTCTGCTATGGAGATTAAATCCTTTTTACGACAACGGTTATACACTTCTACAGTGGGAACTAAAGTAAACGAAATTAAATCAAACTCCATAACCCAAGCATTAACTTTTCCTCCCACGACAAAGAGCAAAAACAGCCAGGCAAAACAAAGAGAAAAAGGACACTTACCAATTAAAGATCCGATCACCCACCAATGGAGTAGTTCAACGCTGTTGCAAACAGGATAACAATCTGTTACCACCTGTTAGACGAGCCCCCAAATTCTGTTACGTCCCCAGCTAGTCTAGGGTTTAGGGGACAAGTAACAGAATAAATATGGTGTGATGTGTGGAGGCAGCAAGGTGCAATTCCCAACCCAAGGGCTTTAACAAAGACCAAAGGCAACTCAATATCAAAAACAAGTTCATTTATTATACAAGTGTGGGAGGATTAAAGCTTCAAGAGGGGACAAGGCCAAAATAACAAACATAAGCCCTCTAACTATTTAGGAAGAAACTAACTAATCTACAAAAGAAAAGAAACCAAAATACAATAATACGCTAACTCCCTAACTAGCTTAAACAAGAGAAAACAAGATATAAAGAAAATGGCACCCACCTCTCTACTAACCCTTCCCCAAATAATTGACAAGATAAACTTAGGTAAAAGGAAAACAATAACAAAAGTATATACAAAAGAAAAGAACTTACAAAACATAAGGGTTTTCTAGTAGCACCAAAGTACAACAAAAAGTGTCAACACAATGACACTAAAGGGAAAGAAAAACAATTCCATCAACGAGATATAAATCAAAAAAACAACTAACAAGGCTTTCTGGGTTGGAAAAAGAAGCCTCACGATGCAGCCTCCACACACACACACCCAGCTCTGTGCACTGGTACTGCTTAAATCCCCCACAGCTCCCTCTCCTCCTCCAATCACATCGGATAACCAATTATTGATCATTGGAGCCAGGTGACAGCCATTACTTCCTGCTGATGAAGGGAGAGCGAGAGAAAGAGAGAGAACAGGAAGAAAAACAAACAAAACAAAAACATACGTCCTTGGACGTAACAACATCCTATATAGAAGTAGTATGGGAAGTTTGGCAGAATTTGATATGAATTTAGCCTCTAATAAACATAAAAATAACATGCATGTGGGTTATAGATCGCCGCCACAATCATAAATGTATTTTTTTTTTTCTATTAAAAACATTTTTAGACCTTTTTTTCTCAAAAAATTGAACGGATGTTATCTTTTGGCATGAAAACAAACATGTTTCAACCAATCTTTAATGATTTTTCATGTTCATCGCTATTTCAAAATAAAGGTCTGAACATGCCTTATGAGTATGAAAATATGCTTGTTGCAAATTGATAAATTACTGCTCCTCTGTAATTTATTTTGAAAATCAGTCTCCAAATATGTAAACTAGAGATTCTAAGCTTTCAAATGATATATAGTTTGTCAAGATTAGTTTAGGTTTAGTATAGAATATTACTGTTTTAAATATGTAATGGCTGTGGGCCCACCGGTGGGCCCATGACAGTTAACAGGTTAACTCACCCTTTATACATTGAAGAGATAACGCATAACATGTGCAATGCATTTCAGTAAGTTATTCCGTTTCGCTGCGAAGAGAGAACACTAGGTGTTTGTTGCACTGCGTTGCATACAAGAACTCTTTCTTTTGTGCATTGACGAAAAAACAAATAATATTGTTTTGCAATGCATCAAGAACTGTTTAATTGCATTGCTTACAATACTTAATACAATACAATACAATACTAATTGCATTGCAGATACTTGATCCGTAGTGCATTGAAGAGGAAAACAAAACATATATGCTTGTTGCATCACAATACATATAAGAACTGTTTCATTGCATTGCATACAATAATTAACTTATTTTTTATTGTGCACAGAAGAAATGTATAGAACATGCTGTTTGCATTGCAAAGAGCTAACACTGCTAACATTGAGAGCTAACATTGCATACAATAGTTAACTTATTACGCTGTGCATAGAAGAAATTAATATAACATATGTGCTCTTGCATATTGCAACATATAAGATATACACTGTTTCCTTGCATCCTATATACAAGAACAAATATTGAAGAGATGCATAACTCGTTGTTTTGCGAAGAGCTTTGAGTTATAACACATAACATGTGCATTGCATTTCAGTAAGTTATTTCATTTTCTATTGCAATAGTTAACTCATTACGCTGTTGCAACGTGCAAGTTTATGCTTCCTTGCATCCTGTACAAGAACTAACGTATTGCTCATGCATGGAAGAGATACATAACTCGTGTTGCGATGAATGAGTTAACTCACCCTTTAAACATTGAAGAGATAACGCATAACATGTGCAATGCATTTCATAAGTTATTCCGTTTCGCTGCGAAGAGAGAACACTAGGTGTTTGTTGCACTGCGTTGCATACAAGAACTCTTTCTTTTGTGCATTGACGAAAAAACAAATTACATTGTTTTGCAACGCATGAAGATGTGTTTAACTGCATTGCTTACAATCGTTACCTTGTGCATAGAGGAAATAATATAACATATGTGCTCTTGCATTGCAACATGTATGATATAAACGAACGTATTGTTCATGCATTGAAGATATAACACATAACTTGTTGTGTTGCGATGAATGAAGTAACTCATCCATTATGCATTGAAGAGATTACAAATAACGTGTATTTCATTGCAGTAACTTGATCCGTTGTGCAGTGAATTTATAACACATGCAAGGTGCTTGTTGCACTGCATAACATTTGCATTGCAGTGTTATTCCATTTTCTATTGCGTTAGTTAACTCATTAAGCTGTTTCCTTGCAACAAATATTGAAGAGATGCATAACTCGTTGTTTTGCGAAGAGCTTTGAGTTATAACACATAACATGTGCATTGCATTTCAGTAAGTTATTTCATTTTCTATTGCAATAGTTAACTCATTACGCTGTTGCAACGTGCAAGTTTATGCTTCCTTGCATCCTGTACAAGAACTAACGTATTGCTCATGCATGGAAGAGATACATAACTCGTGTTGCGATGAATGAGTTAACTCACCCTTTAAACATTGAAGAGATAACGCATAACATGTGCAATGCATTTCATAAGTTATTCCGTTTCGCTGCGAAGAGAGAACACTAGGTGTTTGTTGCACTGCGTTGCATACAAGAACTCTTTCTTTTGTGCATTGACGAAAAAACAAATTACATTGTTTTGCAACGCATGAAGATGTGTTTAACTGCATTGCTTACAATCGTTACCTTGTGCATAGAGGAAATAATATAACATATGTGCTCTTGCATTGCAACATGTATGATATAAACGAACGTATTGTTCATGCATTGAAGATATAACACATAACTTGTTGTGTTGCGATGAATGAAGTAACTCATCCATTATGCATTGAAGAGATAACAAATAACGTGTATTTCATTGCAGTAACTTGATCCGTTGTGCAGTGAATTTATAACACATGCAAGGTGCTTGTTGCACTGCATAACATTTGCATTGCAGTGTTATTCCATTTTCTATTGCGTTAGTTAACTCATTAAGCTGTTTCCTTGCAACAAATATTGAAGAGATGCATAACTCGTTGTTTTGCGAAGAGCTTTGAGTTATAACACATAACATGTGCATTGCATTTCAGTAAGTTATTTCATTTTCTATTGCAATAGTTAACTCATTACGCTGTTGCAACGTGCAAGTTTATGCTTCCTTGCATCCTGTACAAGAATTAACGTATTGCTCATGCATTGAAGAGATACATAACTCGTGTTGCGATGAATGAGTTAACTCCCCCTTTATACATTGAAGAGATAACGCATAACATGTGCAATGCACTTCAGTAAGTTATTCCGTTTCGCTGCGAAGAGAGAACACTAGGTGTTTGTTGCACTGCGTTGCATACAAGAACTCTTTCTTTTGTGCATTGACGAAAAAACAAATAATATTGTTTTGCAATGCATCAAGAACTGTTTAATTGCATTGCTTACAATACTTAATACAATACAATACTAATTGCATTGCAGATACTTGATCCGTAGTGCATTGAAGAGGAAAACAAAACATATATGCTTGTTGCATCACAATACATATAAGAACTGTTTCATTGCATTGCATACAATAATTAACTTATTTTTTATTGTGCACAGAAGAAATGTATAGAACATGCTGTTTGCATTGCAAAGAGCTAACACTGCTAACATTGAGAGCTAACATTGCATACAATAGTTAACTTATTACGCTGTGCATAGAAGAAATTAATATAACATATGTGCTCTTGCATATTGCAACATATAAGATATACACTGTTTTCTTGCATCCTATACAAGAACAAATATTGAAGAGATGCATAACTCGTTGTTTTGCGAAGAGCTTTGAGTTATAACACATAACATGTGCATTGCATTTCAGTAAGTTATTTCATTTTCTATTGCAATAGTTAACTCATTACGCTGTTGCAACGTGCAAGTTTATGCTTCCTTGCATCCTGTACAAGAATTAACGTATTGTTAATGCATGGAAGAGATACATAACTCGTGTTGCGATGAATGAGTTAACTCACCCTTTATACATTGAAGAGATAACGCATAACATGTGCAATGCATTTCAGTAAGTTATTCCGTTTCGCTGCGAAGAGAGAACACTAGGTGTTTGTTGCACTGCGTTGCATACAAGAACTCTTTCTTTTGTGCATTGACGAAAAAACAAATAATATTGTTTTGCAATGCATCAAGAACTGTTTAATTGCATTGCTTACAATACTTAATACAATACAATACAATACTAATTGCATTGCAGATACTTGATCCGTAGTGCATTGAAGAGGAAAACAAAACATATATGCTTGTTGCATCACAATACATATAAGAACTGTTTCATTGCATTGCATACAATAATTAACTTATTTTTTATTGTGCACAGAAGAAATGTATAGAACATGCTGTTTGCATTGCAAAGAGCTAACACTGCTAACATTGAGAGCTAACATTGCATACAATAGTTAACTTATTACGCTGTGCATAGAAGAAATTAATATAACATATGTGCTCTTGCATATTGCAACATATAAGATATACACTGTTTCCTTGCATCCTATATACAAGAACAAATATTGAAGAGATGCATAACTCGTTGTTTTGCGAAGAGCTTTGAGTTATAACACATAACATGTGCATTGCATTTCAGTAAGTTATTTCATTTTCTATTGCAATAGTTAACTCATTACGCTGTTGCAACGTGCAAGTTTATGCTTCCTTGCATCCTGTACAAGAACTAACGTATTGCTCATGCATGGAAGAGATACATAACTCGTGTTGCGATGAATGAGTTAACTCACCCTTTAAACATTGAAGAGATAACGCATAACATGTGCAATGCATTTCATAAGTTATTCCGTTTCGCTGCGAAGAGAGAACACTAGGTGTTTGTTGCACTGCGTTGCATACAAGAACTCTTTCTTTTGTGCATTGACGAAAAAACAAATTACATTGTTTTGCAACGCATGAAGATGTGTTTAACTGCATTGCTTACAATCGTTACCTTGTGCATAGAGGAAATAATATAACATATGTGCTCTTGCATTGCAACATGTATGATATAAACGAACGTATTGTTCATGCATTGAAGATATAACACATAACTTGTTGTGTTGCGATGAATGAAGTAACTCATCCATTATGCATTGAAGAGATTACAAATAACGTGTATTTCATTGCAGTAACTTGATCCGTTGTGCAGTGAATTTATAACACATGCAAGGTGCTTGTTGCACTGCATAACATTTGCATTGCAGTGTTATTCCATTTTCTATTGCGTTAGTTAACTCATTAAGCTGTTTCCTTGCAACAAATATTGAAGAGATGCATAACTCGTTGTTTTGCGAAGAGCTTTGAGTTATAACACATAACATGTGCATTGCATTTCAGTAAGTTATTTCATTTTCTATTGCAATAGTTAACTCATTACGCTGTTGCAACGTGCAAGTTTATGCTTCCTTGCATCCTGTACAAGAACTAACGTATTGCTCATGCATGGAAGAGATACATAACTCGTGTTGCGATGAATGAGTTAACTCACCCTTTAAACATTGAAGAGATAACGCATAACATGTGCAATGCATTTCATAAGTTATTCCGTTTCGCTGCGAAGAGAGAACACTAGGTGTTTGTTGCACTGCGTTGCATACAAGAACTCTTTCTTTTGTGCATTGACGAAAAAACAAATTACATTGTTTTGCAACGCATGAAGATGTGTTTAACTGCATTGCTTACAATCGTTACCTTGTGCATAGAGGAAATAATATAACATATGTGCTCTTGCATTGCAACATGTATGATATAAACGAACGTATTGTTCATGCATTGAAGATATAACACATAACTTGTTGTGTTGCGATGAATGAAGTAACTCATCCATTATGCATTGAAGAGATAACAAATAACGTGTATTTCATTGCAGTAACTTGATCCGTTGTGCAGTGAATTTATAACACATGCAAGGTGCTTGTTGCACTGCATAACATTTGCATTGCAGTGTTATTCCATTTTCTATTGCGTTAGTTAACTCATTAAGCTGTTTCCTTGCAACAAATATTGAAGAGATGCATAACTCGTTGTTTTGCGAAGAGCTTTGAGTTATAACACATAACATGTGCATTGCATTTCAGTAAGTTATTTCATTTTCTATTGCAATAGTTAACTCATTACGCTGTTGCAACGTGCAAGTTTATGCTTCCTTGCATCCTGTACAAGAATTAACGTATTGCTCATGCATTGAAGAGATACATAACTCGTGTTGCGATGAATGAGTTAACTCCCCCTTTATACATTGAAGAGATAACGCATAACATGTGCAATGCACTTCAGTAAGTTATTCCGTTTCGCTGCGAAGAGAGAACACTAGGTGTTTGTTGCACTGCGTTGCATACAAGAACTCTTTCTTTTGTGCATTGACGAAAAAACAAATAATATTGTTTTGCAATGCATCAAGAACTGTTTAATTGCATTGCTTACAATACTTAATACAATACAATACTAATTGCATTGCAGATACTTGATCCGTAGTGCATTGAAGAGGAAAACAAAACATATATGCTTGTTGCATCACAATACATATAAGAACTGTTTCATTGCATTGCATACAATAATTAACTTATTTTTTATTGTGCACAGAAGAAATGTATAGAACATGCTGTTTGCATTGCAAAGAGCTAACACTGCTAACATTGAGAGCTAACATTGCATACAATAGTTAACTTATTACGCTGTGCATAGAAGAAATTAATATAACATATGTGCTCTTGCATATTGCAACATATAAGATATACACTGTTTTCTTGCATCCTATACAAGAACAAATATTGAAGAGATGCATAACTCGTTGTTTTGCGAAGAGCTTTGAGTTATAACACATAACATGTGCATTGCATTTCAGTAAGTTATTTCATTTTCTATTGCAATAGTTAACTCATTACGCTGTTGCAACGTGCAAGTTTATGCTTCCTTGCATCCTGTACAAGAATTAACGTATTGCTCATGCATGGAAGAGATACATAACTCGTGTTGCGATGAATGAGTTAACTCACCCTTTATACATTGAAGAGATAACGCATAAAATGTGCAATGCACTTCAGTAAGTTATTCCGTTTTGCTGCGAAGAGAGAACACTAGGTGTTTGTTGCACTGCGTTGCATACAAGAACTCTTTCTTTTGTGCATTGACGAAAAAAAAAATAACATTGTTTTGCAATCCATCAAGAACTGTTTAATTGCATTGCTTACAATAATTAATGCAATACAATACAATACTAATTGCATTGCAGATACTTGATCCGTAGTGCATTGAAGAGGAAAACAAAACATATATGCTGTTGCATCACAATACATATAAGAACTGTTTCATTGCATCGCATACAATAATTAACTTATTTTTTATTGTGCACAGAAGAAATGTATAGAACATGCTGTTTGCATTGCAAAGAGCTAACACTGCTAACATTGAGAGCTAACATTGCATACAATAGTTAACTTATTACGCTGTGCATAGAAGAAATTAATATAACATATGTGCTCTTGCATATTGCAACATATAAGATATACACTGTTTTCTTGCATCCTATACAAGAACAAATATTGAAGAGATGCATAACTCGTTGTTTTGCGAAGAGCTTTGAGTTATAACACATAACATGTGCATTGCATTTCAGTAAGTTATTTCATTTTCTATTGCAATAGTTAACTCATTACGCTGTTGCAACGTGCAAGTTTATGCTTCCTTGCATCCTGTACAAGAATTAACGTATTGCTCATGCATGGAAGAGATACATAACTCGTGTAGCGACGAATGAGTTAACTTACCCTTTATACATTGAAGAGATAACGCATAACATGTGCAATGCATTTCAGTAAGTTATTCCGTTTCGCTGCGAAGAGAGAACACTAGGTGTTTGTTGCACTGCGTTGCATACAAGAACTCTTTCTTTTGTGCATTGACGAAAAAACAAATAATAATGTTTTGCAATGCATCAAGAACTGTTTAATTGCATTGCTTACAATACTTAATACAATACAATACAATACAATACTAATTGCATTGCAGATACTTGATCCGTAGTGCACTGAAGAGGAAAACAAAACATATTTTTTGCAACTGTTTCATTGCATTGCATACAATAATTAACTTATTTTTTATTGTGCACAGAAGAAATGTATAGAACATGCTGTTTGCATTGCAAAGAGCTAACACTGCTAACATTGAGAGCTAACATTGCATACAATAGTTAACTTATTACGCTGTGCATAGAAGAAATTAATATAACATATGTCCCCTATCATATTGCAACATATAAGATATACACTGTTTCCTTGCATCCTATACAAGAACAAATATTGAAGAGATGCATAACTCGTTGTTTTACGAAGAGCTTTGAGTTATAACATATAACATGTGCATTGCATTTCAGTAAGTTATTTCATTTTCTATTGCAATAGTTAACTCATTACGCTGTTGCAACGTGCAAGTTTATGCTTCCTTGCATCCTGTACAAGAACTAACGTATTGCTCATGCATGGAAGAGATACATAACTCGTGTTGCGATGAATGAGTTAACTCACCCTTTATACATTGAAGAGATAACGCATAACATGTGCAATGCACTTCAGTAAGTTATTCCGTTTCGCTGCGAAGAGAGAACACTAGGTGTTTGTTGCACTGCGTTGCATACAAGAACTCTTTCTTTTGTGCATTGACGAAAAAACAAATAATATTGTTTTGCAATGCATCAAGAACTGTTTAATTGCATTGCTTACAATACTTAATACAATACAATACTAATTGCATTGCAGATACTTGATCCGTAGTGCATTGAAGAGGAAAACAAAACATATATGCTTGTTGCATCACAATACATATAAGAACTGTTTCATTGCATTGCATACAATAATTAACTTATTTTTTATTGTGCACAGAAGAAATGTATAGAACATGCTGTTTGCATTGCAAAGAGCTAACACTGCTAACATTGAGAGCTAACATTGCATACAATAGTTAACTTATTACGCTGTGCATAGAAGAAATTAATATAACATATGTGCTCTTGCATATTGCAACATATAAGATATACACTGTTTTCTTGCATCCTATACAAGAACAAATATTGAAGAGATGCATAACTCGTTGTTTTGCAAAGAGCTTTGAGTTATAACACATAACATGTGCATTGCATTTCAGTAAGTTATTTCATTTTCTATTGCAATAGTTAACTCATTACGCTGTTGCAACGTGCAAGTTTATGCTTCCTTGCATCCTGTACAAGAATTAACGTATTGCTCATGCATTGAAGAGATACATAACTCGTGTTGCGATGAATGAGTTAACTCACCCTTTATACAGTGAAGAGATAACGCATAAAATGTGCAATGCACTTCAGTAAGTTATTCCGTTTTGCTGCGAAGAGAGAACACTAGGTGTTTGTTGCACTGCGTTGCATACAAGAACTCTTTCTTTTGTGCATTGACGAAAAAAAAAAAATAACATTGTTTTGCAATCCATCAAGAACTGTTTAATTGCATTGCTTACAATAATTAATGCAATACAATACAATACTAATTGCATTGCAGATACTTGATCCGTAGTGCATTGAAGAGGAAAACAAAACATATATGCTGTTGCATCACAATACATATAAGAACTGTTTCATTGCATTGCATACAATAATTAACTTATTTTTTATTGTGCACAGAAGAAATGTATAGAACATGCTGTTTGCATTGCAAAGAGCTAACACTGCTAACATTGAGAGCTAACATTGCATACAATAGTTAACTTATTACGCTGTGCATAGAAGAAATTAATATAACATATGTGCTCTTGCATATTGCAACATATAAGATATACACTGTTTTCTTGCATCCTATACAAGAACAAATATTGAAGAGATGCATAACTCGTTGTTTTGCGAAGAGCTTTGAGTTATAACACATAACATGTGCATTGCATTTCAGTAAGTTATTTCATTTTCTATTGCAATAGTTAACTCATTACGCTGTTGCAACGTGCAAGTTTATGCTTCCTTGCATCCTGTACAAGAATTAACGTATTGTTAATGCATGGAAGAGATACATAACTCGTGTTGCGATGAATGAGTTAACTCACCCTTTATACATTGAAGAGATAACGCATAACATGTGCAATGCATTTCAGTAAGTTATTCCGTTTCGCTGCGAAGAGAGAACACTAGGTGTTTGTTGCACTGCGTTGCATACAAGAACTCTTTCTTTTGTGCATTGACGAAAAAACAAATAATATTGTTTTGCAATGCATCAAGAACTGTTTAATTGCATTGCTTACAATACTTAATACAATACAATACAATACTAATTGCATTGCAGATACTTGATCCGTAGTGCATTGAAGAGGAAAACAAAACATATATGCTTGTTGCATCACAATACATATAAGAACTGTTTCATTGCATTGCATACAATAATTAGCTTATTTTTTATTGTGCACAGAAGAAATGTATAGAACATGCTGTTTGCATTGCAAAGAGCTAACACTGCTAACATTGAGAGCTAACATTGCATACAATAGTTAACTTATTACGCTGTGCATAGAAGAAATTAATATAACATATGTGCTCTTGCATATTGCAACATAAGATATACACTGTTTTCTTGCATCCTATACAAGAACAAATATTGAAGAGATGCATAACTCGTTGTTTTGCGAAGAGCTTTGAGTTATAACACATAACATGTGCATTGCATTTCAGTAAGTTATTTCATTTTCTATTGCAATAGTTAACTCATTACGCTGTTGCAACGTGCAAGTTTATGCTTCCTTGCATCCTGTACAAGAATTAACGTATTGTTAATGCATGGAAGAGATACATAACTCGTGTTGCGATGAATGAGTTAACTCACCCTTTATACATTGAAGAGATAACGCATAACATGTGCAATGCATTTCAGTAAGTTATTCCGTTTCGCTGCGAAGAGAGAACACTAGGTGTTTGTTGCACTGCGTTGCATACAAGAACTCTTTCTTTTGTGCATTGACGAAAAAACAAATAATATTGTTTTGCAATGCATCAAGAACTGTTTAATTGCATTGCTTACAATACTTAATACAATACAATACAATACTAATTGCATTGCAGATACTTGATCCGTAGTGCACTGAAGAGGAAAACAAACGATATATGCTGTTGCATCACAATACATATAAGAACTGTTTCATTGCATTTGTCACAGAACCCTTGTTTCCCTGGACTTCAATTCCCATGTTCCTCCTGTTCTCCACACCTGCACTCACTTCCCTCGTCAGCTCCTCATCATCACAGATCACCTGCACCTGGACTCTATTGTTAGCACTCCTATATAATGCACTCACTCCCTGCACTCCTCGTCCGTTCTCTGTTTTGTTAAGGTGTCTGTCTGTTGTTCATTGCCATTGTTTGAAGTAAAGTCTCTATTATCGTGGAAATCCGTATCTGCCTCATCTCTCTACCAGCCACCCGTAACAGAAGAACGGACCTAAACCGACCGGATTTTCCACGAAAAAAAAAAATGGAGACTTTCCCCAGCTCCCTGGATCCAGCTCCTCCATCGCCTCTCACCCTAACAGCCAGCGAACGCATTATCGTGCTCCTGCAGGTAGGACGTTCGCTGGAGAGGTATGTGGAGGAGTTCGTTGAGCTTGCTTACTTGTCTGACTGGCCTGATGCTCAGTTGATCTCCTTGTTTTTGGATGGATTGGATGACGACACTATCCGTTTTGATGAACCTGTTTTTTGTTTCTCCTTAAGCGACACTATCAATTTAATTTTGTGGTTGAATGGCTCCAATTTCTTAGTAGAAGAGGTTCAGGATCAGTGTTGTCGTCCGGTCCATCCAGAAACACGGTTGGCCGGGCCAGTCAGTCAACCTCCGGCTTCCTCCGCATACCGCTCCAGCGAACTCCCTGCCTGCCCCAGGCTTGACCCATATTCCGCTACTGGGCCCAGTAAGCGGAGGAGGAGGAAGAAAGCGGCCCCAATGTCTCCAGAGCCCGCTCCAGTATCTCCAGAGCCCGCTCCAGTATCTCCAGAGCCCGCTCCAGTATCTCCAGAGCCCGCTCCAGTGTCTCCAGAGCCCGCTCCAGTATCTCCAGAGCCCGCTCCAGTATCTCCAGAGCCCGCTCCAGTATCTCCAGAGCCCGCTCCAGTATCTCCAGAGCCCGCTCCAGTATCTCCAGAGCCCGCTCCAGTGTCTCCAGAGCCCGCTCCAGTGTCTCCAGAGCCCGCTCCAGTATCTCCAGAGCCCGCTCCAGTATCTCCAGAGCCCGCTCCAGTATCTCCAGAGCCAGCTCCAGTATCTCCAGAGCCAGCTCCAGTATCTCCAGAGCCAGCTCCAGTATCTCCAGAGCCAGCTCCAGTCCCCACAGAGCCAGCTCCAGTGCCTGTGGGGATTTTAATTGTATTTGAGGGGATGAAATGGCCCTCAACCCCAGTCTCCTCCGAGCCAAGTTCTCCAGTCTCCTCCGAGCCAAGTTCTCCAGTCTCCTCCGAGCCAAGTTCTCCAGTCTCCGCCGCCGAGCCAAGTTCTCCAGTCTCCGCCGCCGAGCCAAGTTCTCCAGTCTCCGCCGCCGAGCAAAGTTCTCCAGTCTCCGCCGCCGAGCAAAGTTCTCCAGTCTCCGCCGCCGAGCAAAGTTCTCCAGTCTCCGCCGCCGAGCAAAGTTCTCCAGTCTCCGCCGCCGAGCAAAGTTCTCCAGTCTCCGCCGCCGAGCAAAGTTCTCCAGTCTCCGCCGCCGAGCAAAGTTCTCCAGTCTCCGCCGCCGAGCAAAGTTCTCCAGTCTCCGCCGAGCAAAGTTCTCCAGTCTCCGCCGCCGAGCAAAGTTCTCCAGTCTCCGCCGCCGAGCAAAGTTCTCCAGTCTCCGCCGCCGAGCAAAGTTCTCCAGTCTCCGCCGCCGAGCAAAGTTCTCCAGTCTCCGCCGCCAAGCAAAGTTCTCCAGTCTCCGACGCCTACGAGCCCTCAGCGCCAGCCGCCGCCTACGAGCCCTCAGCTCCAGCCGCCGCCTACGAGCCCTCAGCTCCAGCCGCCGCCGCCGAGCCCTCAGCTCCAGCCGCCGCCGCCGAGCCAGCCGCTCCAGCCGCCGCCGCCGAGCCAGCCGCTCCAGCCGCCGCCGCCGAGCCAGCCGCTCCAGCCGCCGCCGCCGAGCCAGCCGCTCCAGCCGCCGCCGCCGAGCCAGCCGCTCCAGCCGCCGCCGCCGAGCCAGCCGCTCCAGCCGCCGCCGCCGAGCCAGCCGCTCCAGCCGCCGCCGCCGAGCCTGCCGCTCCAGCCGCCGCCGCCGAGCCAGCCGCTCCTAGTATGGTCTCTGTGATTGAACTCTCCAGCCCAAAGACTGTTTTCCCTCCCTGCCTCCCTCTCCCGCCTCCTCCAAGTCATGTCTATACTGCACCTCCACCTCAAGCCCCCTCGCCCAGATCTCCACCTCGGACCTCTGGGCGATTACCTTCACCCCGGCTCCAACCTCCCTCTGCTCCACCGTTGCCCATCAGTCCTCCAGCTTCACCAGTCTCCATCCTGCCTCCACTCACACCTTGGTCATTCATCAGCCTGCCCTCCCCTCTGGACTTCACTCCTCCGTCTCCGCTCCGTCACTCCGTCCCTCGGATTCAGTTGGCCTCCTCACTCCCCCCGGTGTTCGTTTTGTTGGCTGTCCTTCTGCTTTCACTGCGGCCTTCTGGAGCCCCGGCTGCGCTTCGGTCGGCGGAGCCTTCGGTTCCGCCATCACCCGCCAGTCCTTCAGCGACGCCTGGGCTCAACGCCTCGAAGGCTTCGGCTCCTGACCCGCCATGGCTGCCCGCTGCACCTGACCCGCCATGGCTGCCCGCTGCACCTGACCCGCCATGTATGCCTGCTGCATGTCTGCCCGCTGCACCTGACCCGCCATGGCTGCCCGCTGCACCTGACCCGCCATGGCTGCCTTCAGCCCCTGACCCGCCATGGCTGCCTTCAGCCCCTGACCCGCCATGGCTGCCTTCAGCCCCTGACCCGCCATGGCTGCCTTCAGCCCCTGACCCGCCATGGCTGCCTTCAGCCCCTGACCCGCCATGGCTGCCTTCAGCCCCTGACCCGCCATGGCTGCCTTCAGCCCCTGACCCGCCATGGATGCCTTCAGCCCCTGACCCGCCATGGCTGCCTTCAGCCCCTGACCTGCCATGGCTTTTGAACCTGCCCTGGAGACCTCCACTCCAGTTTGCTCCTCCCCCTGCACCAGCTTGAGGTCTCCAGGGCGCCCGCCCCCCTCCCGGTTGTTACATCTACGGCGCGAGGACGCGCCTACCGGGAGGGGGGGGTAATGTCACAGAACCCTTGTTTCCCTGGACTTCAATTCCCATGTTCCTCCTGTTCTCCACACCTGCACTCACTTCCCTCGTCAGCTCCTCATCATCACAGATCACCTGCACCTGGACTCTATTGTTAGCACTCCTATATAATGCACTCACTCCCTGCACTCCTCGTCCGTTCTCTGTTTTGTTAAGGTGTCTGTCTGTTGTTCATTGCCATTGTTTGAAGTAAAGTCTCTATTATCGTGGAAATCCGTATCTGCCTCATCTCTCTACCAGCCACCCTACCAGCATTGCATACAATAATTAACTTATTTTTTATTGTGCACAGAAGAAATGTATAGAACATGCTGTTTGCATTGCAAAGAGCTAACACTGCTAACATTGAGAGCTAACATTGCATACAATAGTTAACTTATTACGCTGTGCATAGAAGAAATTAATATAACATATGTGCTCTTGCATATTGCAACATATAAGATATACACTGTTTCCTTGCATCCTATACAAGAACAAATATTGAAGAGATGCATAACTCGTTGTTTTGCGAAGAGCTTTGAGTTATAACACATAACATGTGCATTGCATTTCAGTAAGTTATTTCATTTTCTATTGCAATAGTTAACTCATTACGCTGTTGCAACGTGCAAGTTTATGCTTCCTTGCATCCTGTACAAGAATTAACGTATTGCTCATGCATGGAAGAGATACATAACTCGTGTTGCGATGAATGAGTTAACTCACCCTTTAAACATTGAAGAGATAACGCATAACATGTGCAATGCATTTCATAAGTTATTCCGTTTCGCTGCGAAGAGAGAACACTAGGTGTTTGTTGCACTGCGTTGCATACAAGAACTCTTTCTTTTGTGCATTGACGAAAAAACAAATTACATTGTTTTGCAACGCATGAAGATGTGTTTAACTGCATTGCTTACAATCGTTACCTTGTGCATAGAGGAAATAATATAACATATGTGCTCTTGCATTGCAACATGTATGATATAAACGAACGTATTGTTCATGCATTGAAGATATAACACATAACTTGTTGTGTTGCGATGAATGAAGTAACTCATCCATTATGCATTGAAGAGATTACAAATAACGTGTATTTCATTGCAGTAACTTGATCCGTTGTGCAGTGAATTTATAACACATGCAAGGTGCTTGTTGCACTGCATAACATTTGCATTGCAGTGTTATTCCATTTTCTATTGCGTTAGTTAACTCATTAAGCTGTTTCCTTGCAACAAATATTGAAGAGATGCATAACTCGTTGTTTTGCGAAGAGCTTTGAGTTATAACACATAACATGTGCATTGCATTTCAGTAAGTTATTTCATTTTCTATTGCAATAGTTAACTCATTACGCTGTTGCAACGTGCAAGTTTATGCTTCCTTGCATCCTGTACAAGAACTAACGTATTGCTCATGCATGGAAGAGATACATAACTCGTGTTGCGATGAATGAGTTAACTCACCCTTTAAACATTGAAGAGATAACGCATAACATGTGCAATGCATTTCATAAGTTATTCCGTTTCGCTGCGAAGAGAGAACACTAGGTGTTTGTTGCACTGCGTTGCATACAAGAACTCTTTCTTTTGTGCATTGACGAAAAAACAAATTACATTGTTTTGCAACGCATGAAGATGTGTTTAACTGCATTGCTTACAATCGTTACCTTGTGCATAGAGGAAATAATATAACATATGTGCTCTTGCATTGCAACATGTATGATATAAACGAACGTATTGTTCATGCATTGAAGATATAACACATAACTTGTTGTGTTGCGATGAATGAAGTAACTCATCCATTATGCATTGAAGAGATAACAAATAACGTGTATTTCATTGCAGTAACTTGATCCGTTGTGCAGTGAATTTATAACACATGCAAGGTGCTTGTTGCACTGCATAACATTTGCATTGCAGTGTTATTCCATTTTCTATTGCGTTAGTTAACTCATTAAGCTGTTTCCTTGCAACAAATATTGAAGAGATGCATAACTCGTTGTTTTGCGAAGAGCTTTGAGTTATAACACATAACATGTGCATTGCATTTCAGTAAGTTATTTCATTTTCTATTGCAATAGTTAACTCATTACGCTGTTGCAACGTGCAAGTTTATGCTTCCTTGCATCCTGTACAAGAATTAACGTATTGCTCATGCATTGAAGAGATACATAACTCGTGTTGCGATGAATGAGTTAACTCCCCCTTTATACATTGAAGAGATAACGCATAACATGTGCAATGCACTTCAGTAAGTTATTCCGTTTCGCTGCGAAGAGAGAACACTAGGTGTTTGTTGCACTGCGTTGCATACAAGAACTCTTTCTTTTGTGCATTGACGAAAAAACAAATAATATTGTTTTGCAATGCATCAAGAACTGTTTAATTGCATTGCTTACAATACTTAATACAATACAATACTAATTGCATTGCAGATACTTGATCCGTAGTGCATTGAAGAGGAAAACAAAACATATATGCTTGTTGCATCACAATACATATAAGAACTGTTTCATTGCATTGCATACAATAATTAACTTATTTTTTATTGTGCACAGAAGAAATGTATAGAACATGCTGTTTGCATTGCAAAGAGCTAACACTGCTAACATTGAGAGCTAACATTGCATACAATAGTTAACTTATTACGCTGTGCATAGAAGAAATTAATATAACATATGTGCTCTTGCATATTGCAACATATAAGATATACACTGTTTTCTTGCATCCTATACAAGAACAAATATTGAAGAGATGCATAACTCGTTGTTTTGCGAAGAGCTTTGAGTTATAACACATAACATGTGCATTGCATTTCAGTAAGTTATTTCATTTTCTATTGCAATAGTTAACTCATTACGCTGTTGCAACGTGCAAGTTTATGCTTCCTTGCATCCTGTACAAGAATTAACGTATTGCTCATGCATGGAAGAGATACATAACTCGTGTTGCGATGAATGAGTTAACTCACCCTTTATACATTGAAGAGATAACGCATAAAATGTGCAATGCACTTCAGTAAGTTATTCCGTTTTGCTGCGAAGAGAGAACACTAGGTGTTTGTTGCACTGCGTTGCATACAAGAACTCTTTCTTTTGTGCATTGACGAAAAAAAAAAATAACATTGTTTTGCAATCCATCAAGAACTGTTTAATTGCATTGCTTACAATAATTAATGCAATACAATACAATACTAATTGCATTGCAGATACTTGATCCGTAGTGCATTGAAGAGGAAAACAAAACATATATGCTGTTGCATCACAATACATATAAGAACTGTTTCATTGCATTGCATACAATAATTAACTTATTTTTTATTGTGCACAGAAGAAATGTATAGAACATGCTGTTTGCATTGCAAAGAGCTAACACTGCTAACATTGAGAGCTAACATTGCATACAATAGTTAACTTATTACGCTGTGCATAGAAGAAATTAATATAACATATGTGCTCTTGCATATTGCAACATATAAGATATACACTGTTTTCTTGCATCCTATACAAGAACAAATATTGAAGAGATGCATAACTCGTTGTTTTGCGAAGAGCTTTGAGTTATAACACATAACATGTGCATTGCATTTCAGTAAGTTATTTCATTTTCTATTGCAATAGTTAACTCATTACGCTGTTGCAACGTGCAAGTTTATGCTTCCTTGCATCCTGTACAAGAATTAACGTATTGCTCATGCATGGAAGAGATACATAACTCGTGTAGCGACGAATGAGTTAACTTACCCTTTATACATTGAAGAGATAACGCATAACATGTGCAATGCATTTCAGTAAGTTATTCCGTTTCGCTGCGAAGAGAGAACACTAGGTGTTTGTTGCACTGCGTTGCATACAAGAACTCTTTCTTTTGTGCATTGACGAAAAAACAAATAATAATGTTTTGCAATGCATCAAGAACTGTTTAATTGCATTGCTTACAATACTTAATACAATACAATACAATACAATACTAATTGCATTGCAGATACTTGATCCGTAGTGCACTGAAGAGGAAAACAAAACATATTTTTTGCAACTGTTTCATTGCATTGCATACAATAATTAACTTATTTTTTATTGTGCACAGAAGAAATGTATAGAACATGCTGTTTGCATTGCAAAGAGCTAACACTGCTAACATTGAGAGCTAACATTGCATACAATAGTTAACTTATTACGCTGTGCATAGAAGAAATTAATATAACATATGTCCCCTATCATATTGCAACATATAAGATATACACTGTTTCCTTGCATCCTATACAAGAACAAATATTGAAGAGATGCATAACTCGTTGTTTTACGAAGAGCTTTGAGTTATAACATATAACATGTGCATTGCATTTCAGTAAGTTATTTCATTTTCTATTGCAATAGTTAACTCATTACGCTGTTGCAACGTGCAAGTTTATGCTTCCTTGCATCCTGTACAAGAACTAACGTATTGCTCATGCATGGAAGAGATACATAACTCGTGTTGCGATGAATGAGTTAACTCACCCTTTATACATTGAAGAGATAACGCATAACATGTGCAATGCACTTCAGTAAGTTATTCCGTTTCGCTGCGAAGAGAGAACACTAGGTGTTTGTTGCACTGCGTTGCATACAAGAACTCTTTCTTTTGTGCATTGACGAAAAAACAAATAATATTGTTTTGCAATGCATCAAGAACTGTTTAATTGCATTGCTTACAATACTTAATACAATACAATACTAATTGCATTGCAGATACTTGATCCGTAGTGCATTGAAGAGGAAAACAAAACATATATGCTTGTTGCATCACAATACATATAAGAACTGTTTCATTGCATTGCATACAATAATTAACTTATTTTTTATTGTGCACAGAAGAAATGTATAGAACATGCTGTTTGCATTGCAAAGAGCTAACACTGCTAACATTGAGAGCTAACATTGCATACAATAGTTAACTTATTACGCTGTGCATAGAAGAAATTAATATAACATATGTGCTCTTGCATATTGCAACATATAAGATATACACTGTTTTCTTGCATCCTATACAAGAACAAATATTGAAGAGATGCATAACTCGTTGTTTTGCAAAGAGCTTTGAGTTATAACACATAACATGTGCATTGCATTTCAGTAAGTTATTTCATTTTCTATTGCAATAGTTAACTCATTACGCTGTTGCAACGTGCAAGTTTATGCTTCCTTGCATCCTGTACAAGAATTAACGTATTGCTCATGCATTGAAGAGATACATAACTCGTGTTGCGATGAATGAGTTAACTCACCCTTTATACAGTGAAGAGATAACGCATAAAATGTGCAATGCACTTCAGTAAGTTATTCCGTTTTGCTGCGAAGAGAGAACACTAGGTGTTTGTTGCACTGCGTTGCATACAAGAACTCTTTCTTTTGTGCATTGACGAAAAAAAAATAACATTGTTTTGCAATCCATCAAGAACTGTTTAATTGCATTGCTTACAATAATTAATGCAATACAATACAATACTAATTGCATTGCAGATACTTGATCCGTAGTGCATTGAAGAGGAAAACAAAACATATATGCTGTTGCATCACAATACATATAAGAACTGTTTCATTGCATTGCATACAATAATTAACTTATTTTTTATTGTGCACAGAAGAAATGTATAGAACATGCTGTTTGCATTGCAAAGAGCTAACACTGCTAACATTGAGAGCTAACATTGCATACAATAGTTAACTTATTACGCTGTGCATAGAAGAAATTAATATAACATATGTGCTCTTGCATATTGCAACATATAAGATATACACTGTTTTCTTGCATCCTATACAAGAACAAATATTGAAGAGATGCATAACTCGTTGTTTTGCGAAGAGCTTTGAGTTATAACACATAACATGTGCATTGCATTTCAGTAAGTTATTTCATTTTCTATTGCAATAGTTAACTCATTACGCTGTTGCAACGTGCAAGTTTATGCTTCCTTGCATCCTGTACAAGAATTAACGTATTGTTAATGCATGGAAGAGATACATAACTCGTGTTGCGATGAATGAGTTAACTCACCCTTTATACATTGAAGAGATAACGCATAACATGTGCAATGCATTTCAGTAAGTTATTCCGTTTCGCTGCGAAGAGAGAACACTAGGTGTTTGTTGCACTGCGTTGCATACAAGAACTCTTTCTTTTGTGCATTGACGAAAAAACAAATAATATTGTTTTGCAATGCATCAAGAACTGTTTAATTGCATTGCTTACAATACTTAATACAATACAATACAATACTAATTGCATTGCAGATACTTGATCCGTAGTGCATTGAAGAGGAAAACAAAACATATATGCTTGTTGCATCACAATACATATAAGAACTGTTTCATTGCATTGCATACAATAATTAGCTTATTTTTTATTGTGCACAGAAGAAATGTATAGAACATGCTGTTTGCATTGCAAAGAGCTAACACTGCTAACATTGAGAGCTAACATTGCATACAATAGTTAACTTATTACGCTGTGCATAGAAGAAATTAATATAACATATGTGCTCTTGCATATTGCAACATAAGATATACACTGTTTTCTTGCATCCTATACAAGAACAAATATTGAAGAGATGCATAACTCGTTGTTTTGCGAAGAGCTTTGAGTTATAACACATAACATGTGCATTGCATTTCAGTAAGTTATTTCATTTTCTATTGCAATAGTTAACTCATTACGCTGTTGCAACGTGCAAGTTTATGCTTCCTTGCATCCTGTACAAGAATTAACGTATTGTTAATGCATGGAAGAGATACATAACTCGTGTTGCGATGAATGAGTTAACTCACCCTTTATACATTGAAGAGATAACGCATAACATGTGCAATGCATTTCAGTAAGTTATTCCGTTTCGCTGCGAAGAGAGAACACTAGGTGTTTGTTGCACTGCGTTGCATACAAGAACTCTTTCTTTTGTGCATTGACGAAAAAACAAATAATATTGTTTTGCAATGCATCAAGAACTGTTTAATTGCATTGCTTACAATACTTAATACAATACAATACAATACTAATTGCATTGCAGATACTTGATCCGTAGTGCACTGAAGAGGAAAACAAACGATATATGCTGTTGCATCACAATACATATAAGAACTGTTTCATTGCATTTGTCACAGAACCCTTGTTTCCCTGGACTTCAATTCCCATGTTCCTCCTGTTCTCCACACCTGCACTCACTTCCCTCGTCAGCTCCTCATCATCACAGATCACCTGCACCTGGACTCTATTGTTAGCACTCCTATATAATGCACTCACTCCCTGCACTCCTCGTCCGTTCTCTGTTTTGTTAAGGTGTCTGTCTGTTGTTCATTGCCATTGTTTGAAGTAAAGTCTCTATTATCGTGGAAATCCGTATCTGCCTCATCTCTCTACCAGCCACCCGTAACAGAAGAACGGACCTAAACCGACCGGATTTTCCACGAAAAAAAAATGGAGACTTTCCCCAGCTCCCTGGATCCAGCTCCTCCATCGCCTCTCACCCTAACAGCCAGCGAACGCATTATCGTGCTCCTGCAGGTAGGACGTTCGCTGGAGAGGTATGTGGAGGAGTTCGTTGAGCTTGCTTACTTGTCTGACTGGCCTGATGCTCAGTTGATCTCCTTGTTTTTGGATGGATTGGATGACGACACTATCCGTTTTGATGAACCTGTTTTTTGTTTCTCCTTAAGCGACACTATCAATTTAATTTTGTGGTTGAATGGCTCCAATTTCTTAGTAGAAGAGGTTCAGGATCAGTGTTGTCGTCCGGTCCATCCAGAAACACGGTTGGCCGGGCCAGTCAGTCAACCTCCGGCTTCCTCCGCATACCGCTCCAGCGAACTCCCTGCCTGCCCCAGGCTTGACCCATATTCCGCTACTGGGCCCAGTAAGCGGAGGAGGAGGAAGAAAGCGGCCCCAATGTCTCCAGAGCCCGCTCCAGTATCTCCAGAGCCCGCTCCAGTATCTCCAGAGCCCGCTCCAGTATCTCCAGAGCCCGCTCCAGTATCTCCAGAGCCCGCTCCAGTGTCTCCAGAGCCCGCTCCAGTATCTCCAGAGCCCGCTCCAGTATCTCCAGAGCCCGCTCCAGTATCTCCAGAGCCCGCTCCAGTATCTCCAGAGCCCGCTCCAGTGTCTCCAGAGCCCGCTCCAGTGTCTCCAGAGCCCGCTCCAGTGTCTCCAGAGCCCGCTCCAGTGTCTCCAGAGCCCGCTCCAGTATCTCCAGAGCCCGCTCCAGTATCTCCAGAGCCCGCTCCAGTATCTCCAGAGCCAGCTCCAGTATCTCCAGAGCCAGCTCCAGTATCTCCAGAGCCAGCTCCAGTATCTCCAGAGCCAGCTCCAGTATCTCCAGAGCCAGCTCCAGTCCCCACAGAGCCAGCTCCAGTGCCTGTGGGGATTTTAATTGTATTTGAGGGGATGAAATGGCCCTCAACCCCAGTCTCCTCCGAGCCAAGTTCTCCAGTCTCCTCCGAGCCAAGTTCTCCAGTCTCCTCCGAGCCAAGTTCTCCAGTCTCCGCCGCCGAGCCAAGTTCTCCAGTCTCCGCCGCCGAGCCAAGTTCTCCAGTCTCCGCCGCCGAGCCAAGTTCTCCAGTCTCCGCCGCCGAGCAAAGTTCTCCAGTCTCCGCCGCCGAGCAAAGTTCTCCAGTCTCCGCCGCCGAGCAAAGTTCTCCAGTCTCCGCCGCCGAGCAAAGTTCTCCAGTCTCCGCCGCCGAGCAAAGTTCTCCAGTCTCCGCCGCCGAGCAAAGTTCTCCAGTCTCCGCCGCCGAGCAAAGTTCTCCTGTCTCCGCCGCCGAGCAAAGTTCTCCAGTCTCCGCCGCCGAGCAAAGTTCTCCAGTCTCCGCCGCCAAGCAAAGTTCTCCAGTCTCCGACGCCTACGAGCCCTCAGCGCCAGCCGCCGCCTACGAGCCCTCAGCTCCAGCCGCCGCCTACGAGCCCTCAGCTCCAGCCGCCGCCGCCGAGCCCTCAGCTCCAGCCGCCGCCGCCGAGCCAGCCGCTCCAGCCGCCGCCGCCGAGCCAGCCGCTCCAGCCGCCGCCGCCGAGCCAGCCGCTCCAGCCGCCGCCGCCGAGCCAGCCGCTCCAGCCGCCGCCGCCGAGCCAGCCGCTCCAGCCGCCGCCGCCGAGCCTGCCGCTCCAGCCGCCGCCGCCGAGCCTGCCGCTCCAGCCGCCGCCGCCGAGCCAGCCGCTCCTAGTATGGTCTCTGTGATTGAACTCTCCAGCCCAAAGACTGTTTTCCCTCCCTGCCTCCCTCTCCCGCCTCCTCCAAGTCATGTCTATACTGCACCTCCACCTCAAGCCCCCTCGCCCAGATCTCCACCTCGGACCTCTGGGCGATTACCTTCACCCCGGCTCCAACCTCCCTCTGCTCCACCGTTGCCCATCAGTCCTCCAGCTTCACCAGTCTCCATCCTGCCTCCACTCACACCTTGGTCATTCATCAGCCTGCCCTCCCCTCTGGACTTCACTCCTCCGTCTCCGCTCCGTCACTCCGTCCCTCGGATTCAGTTGGCCTCCTCACTCCCCCGGTGTTCGTTGTGTTGGCTGTCCTTCTGCTTTCACTGCGGCCTTCTGGAGCCCCGGCTGCGCTTCGGTCGGCGGAGCCTTCGGTTCCGCCATCACCCGCCAGTCCTTCAGCGACGCCTGGGCTCAACGCCTCGAAGGCTTCGGCTCCTGACCCGCCATGGCTGCCCGCTGCACCTGACCCGCCATGGCTGCCCGCTGCACCTGACCCGCCATGTATGCCTGCTGCATGTCTGCCCGCTGCACCTGACCCGCCATGGCTGCCCGCTGCACCTGACCCGCCATGGCTGCCTTCAGCCCCTGACCCGCCATGGCTGCCTTCAGCCCCTGACCCGCCATGGCTGCCTTCAGCCCCTGACCCGCCATGGCTGCCTTCAGCCCCTGACCCGCCATGGCTGCCTTCAGCCCCTGACCCGCCATGGATGCCTTCAGCCCCTGACCCGCCATGGCTGCCTTCAGCCCCTGACCTGCCATGGCTTTTGAACCTGCCCTGGAGACCTCCACTCCAGTTTGCTCCTCCCCCTGCACCAGCTTGAGGTCTCCAGGGCGCCCGCCCCCCTCCCGGTTGTTACATCTACGGCGCGAGGACGCGCCTACCGGGAGGGGGGGGTAATGTCACAGAACCCTTGTTTCCCTGGACTTCAATTCCCATGTTCCTCCTGTTCTCCACACCTGCACTCACTTCCCTCGTCAGCTCCTCATCATCACAGATCACCTGCACCTGGACTCTATTGTTAGCACTCCTATATAATGCACTCACTCCCTGCACTCCTCGTCCGTTCTCTGTTTTGTTAAGGTGTCTGTCTGTTGTTCATTGCCATTGTTTGAAGTAAAGTCTCTATTATCGTGGAAATCCGTATCTGCCTCATCTCTCTACCAGCCACCCTACCAGCATTGCATACAATAATTAACTTATTTTTTATTGTGCACAGAAGAAATGTATAGAACATGCTGTTTGCATTGCAAAGAGCTAACACTGCTAACATTGAGAGCTAACATTGCATACAATAGTTAACTTATTACGCTGTGCATAGAAGAAATTAATATAACATATGTGCTCTTGCATATTGCAACATATAAGATATACACTGTTTTCTTGCATCCTATACAAGAACAAATATTGAAGAGATGCATAACTCGTTGTTTTGCGAAGAGCTTTGAGTTATAACACATAACATGTGCATTGCATTTCAGTAAGTTATTTCATTTTCTATTGCAATAGTTAACTCATTACGCTGTTGCAACGTGCAAGTTTATGCTTCCTTGCATCCTGTACAAGAATTAACGTATTGCTCATGCATGGAAGAGATACATAACTCGTGTTGCGATGAATGAGTTAACTCACCCTTTATACATTGAAGAGATAACGCATAAAATGTGCAATGCACTTCAGTAAGTTATTCCGTTTTGCTGCGAAGAGAGAACACTAGGTGTTTGTTGCACTGCGTTGCATACAAGAACTCTTTCTTTTGTGCATTGACGAAAAAAAAAAAACATTGTTTTGCAATCCATCAAGAACTGTTTAATTGCATTGCTTACAATAATTAATGCAATACAATACAATACTAATTGCATTGCAGATACTTGATCCGTAGTGCATTGAAGAGGAAAACAAAACATATATGCTGTTGCATCACAATACATATAAGAACTGTTTCATTGCATCGCATACAATAATTAACTTATTTTTTATTGTGCACAGAAGAAATGTATAGAACATGCTGTTTGCATTGCAAAGAGCTAACACTGCTAACATTGAGAGCTAACATTGCATACAATAGTTAACTTATTACGCTGTGCATAGAAGAAATTAATATAACATATGTGCTCTTGCATATTGCAACATATAAGATATACACTGTTTTCTTGCATCCTATACAAGAACAAATATTGAAGAGATGCATAACTCGTTGTTTTGCGAAGAGCTTTGAGTTATAACACATAACATGTGCATTGCATTTCAGTAAGTTATTTCATTTTCTATTGCAATAGTTAACTCATTACGCTGTTGCAACGTGCAAGTTTATGCTTCCTTGCATCCTGTACAAGAATTAACGTATTGCTCATGCATGGAAGAGATACATAACTCGTGTAGCGACGAATGAGTTAACTTACCCTTTATACATTGAAGAGATAACGCATAACATGTGCAATGCATTTCAGTAAGTTATTCCGTTTCGCTGCGAAGAGAGAACACTAGGTGTTTGTTGCACTGCGTTGCATACAAGAACTCTTTCTTTTGTGCATTGACGAAAAAACAAATAATAATGTTTTGCAATGCATCAAGAACTGTTTAATTGCATTGCTTACAATACTTAATACAATACAATACAATACTAATTGCATTGCAGATACTTGATCCGTAGTGCATCGTTTTTGCAACTGTTTCATTGCATTGCATACAGAGATACATATATAAGAACAAATATTGAAGAGATGCATAACTCGTTGTTTTGCGACAACACGGTCTCACCCCTATTCGTCACATACTGCCGTTTGGTCATTTCCCCCTCACGTCCATAATCCGACGTTGAGGGTACCCCCTATTCGTCGCTTGACAACGTAGAAGGTCGCCTTATAGATTTGAATGCAAATCCCAAATCTTTGTATTTTGACGAAACTGGGTTATCCATCCAGTGGTTTGCCTGCGCTAGAAAGTAGTATGGTTTCAGGCGATTAATTTTAATGCTGCAAATTGTGTATTTTGCAGTAGCGTGCAGCGCATACATTTTCGTGGGGCAGAAACCTTGTCTAAATCGGTATCACGACTTTTTTCTTTTTTTTATATAATTTTGGGCTACATTAAAACGACACAATTGCAGGACTGCATATTTGCTGTAGGCTTAACAAATGCCTTAATTTAGGTGGGATATTTTATAATTGTCGATGTTTTTTTTAATTTGCTATGGCTTAGTGAGCCTACAACTTTTTTTTTTTTTTTTTTTGCGACAAAAAAAGAATAGCCTACTTTTATAGAACTTTCATCTCAATACTGATTATGAAGTTGTGATAAATAGCCTACTGTAGAAGTCTTTATATTGCTTAATATGGACATTTCCTTTGGCAAAGAGATGGATGCATTCTGGGAAGTGATGTGTTTAAATATAATGGCTACATATACCCGTGTTTTCTTCACTTAGATATTGATGCTTACCCCTTTGCAATTTTTAGCAGGGGTAAAAAATATTGAAACTGTACTTTTTCATTATGATTGATATTTTGGCGCAATTTTGTGCAACACGTCACTGTGTGCGACCATCGCAGAACCATTGCCCAGCGCGATTCCACCACGGTAAGTCGCTTACAACAGCCTGATAAGCAAGAGAAATGAATTAGCATTTACACGTCCAAAATTAATAAAATTACGATTTTGTAAAAAACGTGTGTATATATATATATATATATATATATATATATATATATATATATATATATATATAAACCTGCAGTGCATGTTTTGCCACACTGCCAAGCAAGCGGTTTTTAAAAACTGCAAAAATTAATGATGACTGGGGCCAGAGGGTCATCAAAAACAAAAATGCATCTCGGGTGGTGGCCTCTGCCCAAATAGCTGTAAGTAAAAATGCTCATGCTTCATTAATTGAGCGGTAATCAATATTAAGCCCAAAGTACATACAGTATTTGGTACCATGTTTGTTGATGGACAGAAGACATAGTGTGTGCTGTGTACCAGGCTTCACATGTGTGCTTAGATGTTGGAAGTTGGCACATCTTGTCAGTATGAAATTTTAGACAGACAATCACTTTAAAAACCACACCATACATCCCTATGAAATAGCTTTTGCAGCACACATGACGTTCAAGTGATAAATGTATATCACATGCAAGTTGCTCTGATAAACAGTTTGCCAAAAAAGCTCCCCATACAAAATATTTAAATATACTTTCATTTTATGCAGGTGTACTTCTGTTGTGAAAAAAAATACTTTAAATACTTAAAATACTTGTGTAACTGATGGCAGGGACTATGGATAGGGATGAACTATGAATCAGTTAGTACCTAGTTTATACACCAAATATATTGCCCTCTGTTTCTAATTCAAAGTCAGTGTGGAGAAGACTCAATCTTCATTACTGTCACAACATCTCATTAATTATTTAAAAAAAATAATTTGAATAGTGACAGTTGCAATTTAAGAAATACTCGTGAATTAATATTTCTGTGTATTCATTTTACAATATGTCTTTAATCATGTGTTAATTACTTTGTTTCATTTCAGGTCCAGAAACTTTCTGCCTTAGGCTATATGCCCATACTATTTATCAGCCAGAGGCACAAGGGCACAGGCAAGTTGATGGCAGATGTAGTCACGCATCTGCCACCAACTCAAAATAATATGCGTTTCCTAACCAGCATGAAGAGGACATATGACTTTATAATCAAACTGTATGGTAAGAAAAGTTAATTAGTGTTTGTTGTTGATTTCTTTGACAATGTGTACTGAATTTATATTTTTGATAACTTTACAACAGGAGTGCCCCAGCCTCAGCAAGACCAGCCCCAGCAAGACCAAGACCAGCCTCAGCAAGACCAAGACCAGCCCCAGAAAGACCAAGACCAGCCTCAGCAAGACCAAGACCAGCCCCAGAAAGACCAAGACCAGCCTCAGCAAGACCAGCCCCTGATCCTAGACCAGCCCCAGCAAGACCAAGACCAGCCTCAGCAAGACCAGCCCCTGATCCTAGACCAGCCCCAGCAAGACCAGCCCCTGCCCCTAGACCAGCTAATCCCACAAGACCAGCCCCAGCAAGACCAAGACCAGCCTCAGCAAGACCAGCCCCTGCCCCTAGACCAGCTAATCCCACAAGACCAGCTTACCCCAACAGACCAGCAAATTATTACGCTTGATTTATTTACGATCAACTCTCAGGCTCAGCAGCATGTGGAACCTAGGAAACCCAGGAAAAAAGTAAGTAATCTTGCATTGCACCGCATCTGTAAATTTGTCCTATGTTTTTTTCCAATCATGGCACAATATAAAACAAGTTACACGTGGTGAATTTCACCTCTTTTAATTAATTTAGCCTCTCCTCCAAAATACTAAATATACAATTCTCAACCTTTTTCTCTTGCACCTATCAACCCCGGGCCCACCATCCACCCCAGGCCAAGACAGACGAGCCCCACCATGCATCCCACCTCAACTAAAGAAGAGACGAAGTAAGTAATTTTGCCTTGCACCCCATCTGTAAATTGGTACCATGGTTTTGTAATCATTGTGTTAATATATAATAAGTTAACTAATGTGAATTTCACCCCTATCTATTAATTAAGCCACTTCCCCAAGATACTAGATATAATTCTTAATCTTTCCCCTTGCACCCTAAGCCACAGGTACAGAAGCCCCACCCTCTACCCTGGCCAAAAAGAAGAAAGCAAAAAGCAAGTAGACTTTTTTTGCACCCCATGTGTATATTTGTTTCTATTCTTTGCACCCCATGTGCATATCAGCAGCCATGTGTTGGGTGTAAAGGTGTTTTTGCATGTAGCCCCCTTTAATTGGACCAAACTCAGGTTGTATTCACACTAGGTCTTCACACAGTGACTCATATATAAGACCTCAAGCAAACTCAGACCCATTTGAAGTGAATCAAACTTTTTTTTTTGCCTTTGTCATTTAAGGTTGCAAATACAGTCGACAGACAATTTATCCATACGATAAAATATTGGAAAGACGGATGAATGGGGTAAGATGTAGAACCATATTTTTCATTAGGCTCTCTGATTATCTCTTGACTGATGTCTGTCTCATCTTTCAATCCACATGTGACAAAACAGTAACACTGAGCAGCAGTTATCAGACTTTTTCAACTATCAACCCTCTCAACTATCAACTCAAAGTGCTACCCCTTACGAAAAAGTATTTTTCAAGTTAATTTTATGAAGTATACTTAAATAATGTTCAAGTATATTTTTAAGTATACTTTATGTAGTAAGTATACTTATATCAAGTGTACTTGTAGTAGACTTGTAAGTGTACTATTTCAATACGGCTTGGGACTAAATTGGCCCACTTTTAGTATATAAAAGTATACGTTTAAGTGTACTAAAAGTGCAAACTTTAAGTACACAACTAGGTTTCTCATTTTTAATGCATCTTTACTACAAGTGACCTTATAAGTATACTAGTAGTTTACTATTTTAATACAAGTAGTAAATTTTTTAGTTTATGAAAGTACACACTGCAGTCTACTCTCAGTAAACTACTAGTTTAGAAGTTTATACTGCAAGTGTAAGTTTTCTTTAAGGGAACATAACATTATAATATTTATATATTATTTTGCACTTGCAGTATACTATTATTTTTTATACTTGAAAAATACATTTAACTGCTTTAATTTTAATAACATTTTATTAGCACTTGAATGTTGGTAAGTTTCATAAAGGCAACATTTTAAACAAAGAAGTTGAGAAAATCACATTTTTGCGATCAGATTCAGGATGATGATCAAAACGCAGATGGAGTAGATCAAGTCCAAGAACCCCAAAGCTTCACAGACGTTTTCTCTTCATGTGTTACGCTTCATTTTTTTGGTAATATTAAGCAAGCAGTTTTGATTTACAAGCTGTTTAATATTTGATAGGAAACCTACCTCTCTTGGTTTACTTGGTTCAGCTTCTTCTTCTCCTGTGTTTTGATCCAGAGTTTCTGTACTAGAAGATGTGTCATAGCGCATCCTACCGTATAACATTGAAAACATGGATAGCTGGAAAATTCAGTCAATGGCGAGGAAAGAGTAAAGTAGAATTAAAGTAAATTCTGATGTACAGATGCCAGTGGACTAGCCTACACAAAATTTCACATATGCAAAATGAGAAACGTATCTTTTTTATATCAGTATTCTAAACAATAATTTCACAAAAAAGTTAATTTAATAGGCTACTTGATCAAAAACGTTAAGAAAACTAAAAGCCAAGTATATTTTGAATACTTCTTGATCAAAAGATAGAGTACAAGTAAAGGCCAAATATAATTGGACTTTTCTCTCAGTACAAGTCAAGTACACTTAAGTGTAATTAATTGTATATTTTCGAGAATTAAAAAATGTAGACTTAAAGTATACTTTCTTATTGTTTGTTTTAAAAAATATATACTAATAGAAAACTTGAATTAACTTATTTTTTCGTAAGGGACATACTGCAAACCCTAAACAAAAACAACAATGCAAATGGAATGCAACAACATATTATTATTTTTTTATTGAGTTTACAACAAATACATAAGTACTCTTGTCAACTAAATGATGTTCCACATAAGAACGTCAGTACAGAGAGCTAAGTAAAAATATTATTTGAATGGTAAAATCATTACAGTACATTCACTAAACTGATTAAGTTTGTGTGTGTGTGTCTCTCTGTGTGTGTGTGTGTGTGTGTGTGTGTGTGTGTGTTTCTGCAGGGGACGGCAGCAGAGGTCAAAGTGCGCTGGCTGCCTTGCTCTTCCTGGTAAGTGATAGCTGATGTAATTTAATCCATAGCTACAAACAGTCTTACCCCCAGTTTCACAGACAAGGCTTAAGCTAGTCCTAGACTAAAATGCATGTTTGAGCTGTTTTAACTGAAAGCAACTTTCACTGACATGTCTTAAAATTCGTCATTGCCATTGTTTTGTCTAAACATACATATCAGTAATGTTTTTTTCTAGGGTATGTTTATAAAAGCAACTTAAATACCCTAATTGAAATAAGGCCTAATCCTGGCTTAACCCTGTCTGTGAAACCGGACCTTAGTGTTTAAAAACCTGGTTCCATTCAGCCCTCAAAGTGAACTTTGAAGTGAAAGTGAAAGTGGGACTGATAATTGTTTTGGGCACAAGGAACTATCTAAGCATACTCGGATCCCTTTTAAAGTGAACTGAACTGAAACCACATGAGAACATGTGCACACCAGCCTTCAAGTAGTCATCTGGCTAAAGTTTGGTCATTTGACATCTGAAGCAAATACATTCTAACCTGTTTGCCCTATACATTTGCTAATTCTATTTTGTTCATTTGGGTTATTTTGTACGGTGTTTGCCAAACAGCAGTTATTTTTACAAAGGGAAACCTCCCATTATGAACCAAATGTAGTATAATTAAAATGCCCTGTGAGGTAGACTGAACCAAAAACAACTCTTGTCTCTTTGTGTTCACATTATGAGTTCATTTAAAGATGATGCAGATCACTTTCTAGTCCACTTCAGCTCTGATGGAGTCTTAAGCTGAATTCATAGTTACATGCTGACGGCCGACATATAGGCCTTTAACCTCATAATTTCTGTGCCCATCACGTTGTGGTGAGTATTTGCTTAACGACACAGTAAACAGTAAAGAGTGTGTATAAGCAACTGAGTCCAGTAGTTTTTACTTGGAACAAAATGACTGCTGCTTGACAAACACCATATAAAATAAACTAAAATTATTAGTTTATTTTATTAGTTATATTAGTTTATTAGTTACATTACTTTTGCTTAAGTTTGAAGATATGTCATCTTAAGCTGAAAAATACGGTTTACCCTTTTTCTGATGGATAATCAGAAAAAGGGTAAACCGTATTTTTCAGCTTAAGATGACATATCTTCAAACTTAAGCAGAAGAATATTTTTGAGCTGTGGGCTGTACTATATATGCTGTGTGTAAGATGACTTTTTACTTTTTGACTATTTACAGTGGCAGAGTCTGGGACGACACCTGGGAGCCGGCCAGCAAATTTGCCTGATGACCAATATTGTTGTACTGTTTGTTTTGTATATATTTGTCAATAATTAAATTCACTATTGTTACATTTTATGATTTGTCTGTCAGTCATTGACTGCACTGAATAATTAAAGTGTCATGACTTTGTGCTGTATTTGATGGGAAAAGTGAGATAGCGGAAAGTTGCATGTAGTGACAGTCAAGCCACCTTTATTTATATAGCACTTTTTACAATACAGATTGTATAAAGTAGTTTCACTGTGATAACATGAAAATAATACAACAAAGTTTCTTTCTAAAAGAAAATTACATTTGGCATTATACTAACTGATCATGAAAATTTTAGTCAGTATTGATGGTAATTTTGGAGCAAAGTAAATGGGCCCCTATCCTGGTGACAGATGCCTACTGCATCAGAATGTATTACTGAATTCTTTTTTACCTCTGATCACTAGCAAAAAACACTGTTTTTGTTATCATGGTTGTCTGTTCAGAAAAATTATGAGAGTTCTTAAGATATTTCAAACATTCCCAATGAAGAGAAGAGGCACATTTATCAATTTTCATCAATGGTACATGGGTCAGCAATGATTTTTCAGGTAAGAAAAGAACTATGACAAAAAATAGGAAAATGAATTGAAATCACACAGCATCTTAAGTGCCACTCAGGCCATTTTTTCATATCCTTTCTTTCATACAAAGACAGTCAAATTTCACAAATAATTTCCTCATCCTCTATGTCAACAATTAACGTACAGTATGTGCCTGACACAAGGTGATCAGACTTCACAGATCAGAAAGACTGGAGACATGAGCCTGAGAAATTATTAAAGCCAGGAACAATTCCAGCTTGGCCATCAATATCATTTAAAAGTCTAATGTTTTCTTGTCATAAAATCAGGGAGAGAGGTAGGTTTCCCTGACAATAGGGAATGTGCCAGGACACTGAGGACATCAATCTGGTCAGCCTGGAAAGACTTGACTGTGGGCGGTTTAGTAAGGCCTATGAAAGTGGTAGGAAATCTAAGGCCTGGCTGTTCAAGGTGGGCCACATGTGGCCTGATGTGCTGTTTAATCTGGCCAACGTCTTCATGATCAAAGGCCTCTGGTCTTACTACAGTAAGTAGTCAGGAAAATGATGCATTATTCATGAAATACTCTCAGTCCACACTTATTCTAACCTTAACCTTAACTATATCTTTATTCTCCATGCCAAGTATGAGCTCTTGTCCTCAGGCATAAGATATAGGGGACCCCAATGTAAACTAAATATTTCTATACTATAGGCCAATTTAAACCTACCTCAATTAAAAATGTAAATAATGTTGCCTGAGGCTGCAGCGGTTGTGCAATAGCTTCATGATATAATGCATATAGGGTTGTGTGTAGGTTCAGTCTGGCTACATATCACTTTGTTAAGTCTTATGTGTGAAGCATTTGAACTCAAGGCAAATATCCCTCTGGGAACAATAAAGGAGGATATCGCCTGCAAAGTGGTCTTCATGATATGTAAAAACTAAAACGTTGTTGTAGGACTATAGCAAGCACATCATAAGACAAGTCTCAACCTCGGCAGTAACATATGTCAGTCTGAAGAAGATACATTACTCCTGATTTAAATTATTGACCTCTGCTCTGAACCTTGAAACCCAGGACATGTTTGAAGGCTTGTCATTTAGCAAGGTACTATACACATACTGTAGGACCAGCTGTTATAGAAAGCTCTGGATCTTTGCTGTCATGCAGATATGGTCTCCAATATTTAACCACTGTAAACACTATGAAATATGGTAATAAGCTATTTTGACCTATGTAACGGTTCAATTTTTAAAATTTGATGACACCAGTGTGTTTCCCATACCCTCAAATAACAAAAAAAAAAAAAAAAAGGGTATATCCAAAATTCTACACTGCCAACTTCAACTTATGAGAAATATACCACTATATTTTAAAACTACAACTTCCACTAGAGACATATCATAGAACACAGTTACAAAGCTAGTGTTACTTGTAGTTTTTCCGGGCTGGGTGGGTGGACCTGTTCGGCTCCTGTTTTTCTGCTGTCTGCTGTGAATGGGCTTCAAATACACTCAAAAAGTTCAAAACTGGACAAAGTGGTTTTGCTGGTGACAAAATCACTGATTAAATCTGTACATTGAAGCTATACTGGTGTTAGTGACCCCCTGACCTGCATTGCGGGATATGGGATTCGCATGTGACCCACATTGTAGTGTTCTGTCTTACAGCATAATACACCCCTAAAGAAACTAATACACCCTAATACTCCCTACAGCATACTCCCACATTATGGTATGCCTCACACTGCACTTTAACTTTGGCAGTTCAACACTGGATTATACATACACACTGCATTAAATACATCAACCTAACTGCTTCAACTGTATACCATGCACATCCATGACATTTTCTGTATCCAGTTCACATACAATCTGTTGCACCTTAGCATATTTATATTTTTACATTTTTTATATATATATTTACTTATGCATAGGTATGTCTACATAATTTATAATGTGTTCATACTGTGTACAGTGTATTATGTGTAGTGCTAAATGTATGCACGGACATGTTGTGTATAATGTGTAGTGCTAACTGTATGTACGGACATGTTGTGTATAATGTGTAGTGTTAACTGTAAGTATGTCTAATAGTACACTGTGTGTACTAGCTATATGTATGTACATATTGCACATTTTTATCTGTAGAAGTATATGTATGGTTATATGTAAATTGTTTCTGCAATTCTGGAGCACGTTCCCAAGAATTTCACTCACCAAAGCACATGTGCTGACTTCACATACTGTAATGTTTTACCAATAATAAGAAATTATATTATTAAAATAATGTAATGAATACTATGATAACATGTAAATAAATGCTGATAGATTTAGCATTATTGTTTTAAAAATATCAATAAACAAAGCAATCAATCCAGTTTCCCTGGCCATAAGACATAAATAATAACATTAAAAGCAATACATATAAACCATATGATCTCATGAATAAATGTTATCTGTGTATCCATGTAAGATGGATCTAGGACATGGAGGAAACTGTCATGATGAAATGTGTTCTTCCCCCTAGTACAGACACTGTACTTAAGACGACACACCATATTTTAGGCATTTATTAGCTTATACAATCACAAAGACAACACACATAGCTCAGACACATAACAAAAATCACAAATGTAAAAAGTGAAGAGCATGTCAAGTGATTACAATGGCCAGGTAAGGACTGACCCTGTGATACATGATGTGCAGCTATGGAGAGATTTGCAGTGGTAGTATAGTGCAAATGTAAACAGTGCAGGGATTTAATCAGTGCATGTTTAACATGTTTAATATGACTATGGCAAAAAGAGTATGAGCAAAATAGTATTGCTTAACAAAAACAATATAAAGAAGATAAAAGAACATAAAATAGATAGAACAACAGAAACTGAAATATATATATATAGATTATACAAGCCAACAGGGGTAAATGTTGAAACCAGTCCAGAATGTGTAGAGGGGCTAATGTAGCCCGTAAAACAGTCAAATGAATAGTGGATACTAGACAATAGAAAAAGTGATGTGATGGTTGGCGCAGGGTGAGACTCATGCTGAAAAGTCCATTTCTCCCCTAACCTTTTCTGTTGAGTTGCATTGAGTTGCTGGTTTGCCCCAGAGACAAAGGACCTCCTCAATGCTGAGCATGACAGAAGACTGCTACTGCATACTATCTTCAGTTTGTTAAATGATTAACTCCAGCTCCATGCCAAACACAGAGCCAGCTTTCCTTAACAACCTGTCCCAGAGGCCCTCTTCTTAATGCTGCCACCCTAGCACACAACAGCATAAAAAAGGTCTCTGGCCATGTTTAATCTTGCTCAGAGTCACTACTGGTATGGTATTCCTCAGAATCACTATCAAAGTTAATTTCTGTTTCAGTCAGAACTTGAACATAACATTTCTTTGCATGCTTTGCCAGGCTGTTGCTTGCTTGCTTGTTCTTCATCGTCAAGCTCTGTAGACCTCGGATACCATCTGGAATTAGGCCCCACAACTCACCTTACATGATAAAACACATTGAGCCTTTATTAATTAGAAACATTCAGAAATATTGTAATGTATGCCAAGTATAACAAATACATACCTGATGTCACATTAGAAAGCTTGGATGACATCTGCTTCAGGGTGTCTGCACGGGTGCAAAGAGACTTCCAATGCTTGTTCATCTCTGCAATAAGAATTTTCTTCTCCTCTTCAAGTCTCCTTACTGCCATCACAATGTCGAACGCCTTCCTCTTTGTCCTTAGATCTACAGAGTCTGGAATACATTGATGAAGCATAAGTCGGTTTTATTTAAGATTAGTATTTAGAGATTTTCAGGAGTTAAAATCGAGGCATGACAGATTTTTTCCCACTATGTGACTATTTCACATAGTCAACGGAATTGTGTACATACCACCGTGTGTAAGCTGCCATGGCCAAACAATCTCATCAGACAGAATGGTGTCAAATGTCAGTTTTTCTGCATTAGGAACCAAGGTGTTATACTTTTCCACTACAGAATTTAAGATTTTTTTTTCCTCCCTGATCTTTCGGCGGATTCGGGCACGTCCTTTGCATCCGTCACTATCCTTATAGAGACGCTGGGACCTTCTCTTAACACTTGCCACCAGCTCCTCAATTCGGCTGGCAACAGCAGCAACATCAGCATCATTTGGGGATGTTGTTGCTAAGAGGAAGAAATGAAGAGATAAGAAATATGCTTATTGATTCCATGAAAAATTATTTTTTCTGGTGTATGAGCAGAATGAAGCCCCAAAAATCTTTTCATATTTCTCTGTAACTGAGAGGCTACACTTGTAGCTAAGGTTGAGTATAGTTAGGTTCTTTATTGTCCCCATGGGGATAATCTTGTCCACACGTCATCAGCAATCAGAGTATGTGCTCTTTGACTACGATTACAATGAGTTTCTTTGGAACTGCAGCCAAGATAAGTCAGAAGTGATACATCAAGCACCAAAACAAACAGTATAAAACAGTATATCCTACCTTCTGCCCACTCATTGATATCAATGATCCACCTCTCCAGTTGCTTGTCTGAGATGTCCATGTCCGTTTTCATGGCCTCCAGGTTATGCAACTGGTATTGCAGGGCTATTGTGGCCTTCAAACATAAATGACAATGAGGGAAACGCCTACCACTTTGACTATTGTTGATAAGGATAGTGAAGTACCTTCACTATTAGAAAACCACATACAACACAATATGTGGTATGAACATTTAATATTTTATATCAAAACACTAAAAAATACAATTGACACTACACATGCAACCATCCGTATATTTAATATATATTGAAGAATATCTGGGCAAGTTTTCTCTATAATTTTGTGATCTATTTATTTGCTTCATTTTACATTATCGCTATGCATTTTGCATAAGGGAAAACCTGTGTCTTTACCTTCCGATATCGGCGGGCAAGGGTAGAAGCCAAGTTGTCAAACTTTTGTTGGTTCCAGCGCATGGCCATTATCGTCAGCATGTCTATGCGTCCTGCATATATAAAAAATATGAGATTATCACCCTTTTTTCCAGTAGCAATAAGAGAAGAAACTGTGCAGACTTGAATCACAAAAACTTTTCAGAGATAATAACTTACAGTACTATGGTATTAATCTGCTGTCTTGTGCCATTTGATTACTGTCCCATGAAAGGGTTAGGTAAATAGCACAGGATAGTGAAGAAATAGCATGACACAATGGCGCAGGACAGTATTTAAATGTGTCATCAGGGTCAAAATTTACTGGTTACCTTACCTGCTTTTGACATGTGCTTTGTTGTAACAGCAATCCTCGAGAGGAAAGCATTGCACTGTTCCACCTCTTCCCCAAGAGTCGAACCAGCACCCTCCTGATATGCTCCACTCCATTTTACCTTTAAAAAAAAAAAAAACCTAAGTGGCAACAATCTTTTGCAGGATTTCAGGGAAAGAAAATGTCATAAACAATTTTTCCTTACCTCACATTTGAAATCATGAGCTTTGGCATGAAAAACAGAAAGAAATGGCCTCATGTTGAGGAGTTCCTGAAGCTCAGGGCATTTCTCTGTCACTCTCTGGAGGTAAGGCCAGTACTTGCATGCCACATCCATTGCAAAAAATGTAACTGTCTTACAGGCCATTTGCTTTTGGAGGTACAGGGGGTAGGCAAAAATCTCCCCCCTGAACATATTGAGGGCACGAAGGAGAACCCCATGACGACATACAGCAAGTTCCAGGCCCTCCTCGTCTGTTTTTCCTGAGGACTTCTGAGACGTTTCACGCGCCGCTGACCATTGCCCTCCACAGACACCTATTCCAGAGACCTAAAACATGGAAGATGGTTAACAGCCCAAACTTGTTCAAACAAAGTCCCCTGTAGGATGTGGTGTTTTATAGGTAAATATAGTAAAGTTGTGCAAGTTTACATGACTGGTTGAGGTATGGACATAGTCCACAAATCTTGCGACGTCATCATCATTCGCAATGAACACGCCATCGAAGATGGCTTTTTCCTCCGATCTAAAAAAAAAAAGGAATACATATGAACTTTAAATATGATATGATTTTCAATTCACAGCAGTTACCTTCAAAGTAACGGACCGTCAATACACACAGTACCTTGCTGCACTCTTGAATCTGTAGTGCTTACGGTTTCCATCAACGGATACTGCAAGCATGTCTGGGCTGCACGCTGGGCAGTCAAAGTGGTCCTCCTGGCATAATTTGTCCACTTCATATCGGACAGCTTCCCACTCCAAGAAGCTTTTCCGGAAGCTGTCTGCTGTGATGTTTCCGCTCTGTTTCAAAGAAGAGTTCAGTACAAGAGAACAAAAGAGAACAGTAAAACAGTAAAATTAAACAATATACTACATTGAAGTAAAATGTTTTAAATGGATACATTTTGGGATGTTTGTACTAACTTCGTAACTTCGTAGAATACATATCAAAGAAAATAAACAATTTGTAGCCTTCACTCATACACTATACACTTGTTTTTGGGGGACCTGGCCATTAAAAATACAGGATATTGTTTGACATTCAGTCTAAATCTATACACAAAGAGGGCTACAAAAGCTTCCATACTGTTTAGAAGTAAGCCTGTGCAATGTTTGGCCCATTAATCCAAGGGAACAATTTTGGGATCAGGAAATGATATTGGGGAGAGGATGTTAAAGTCTGTAGCCAATGGAGTTGAAGTTGAGATCTTCAGTATGACCTGTTTTTTTCAGAATTGTCTCAAGGGTCTAAATTTAACACAACTTTTTTTCTAAACAGTGCAAACATTCATGTGTATTATCATCATCATCATGCCCTCATATTATTATTTATGGAGTTACACAATTATTACCACAAATACTTACACGGCCAAAGCGAACAGTGCGTTGATCCAGCATTCTAAGAAATGCTTGGCTAGACATCCCTGGTGCTGCCATCTTCAGCTCTTCAAAAGAAAAAAGGACATCTGTTGCATACACAGTTGAATAGTGAGAAGTGGCAGGCCAGTAGCCATTACGGATCAGGTCTTCCACTCCAGGACTCCAAGTGGATTCACATGCTTTGCATCTAATCTGAGGCAATCTGAGATCATATCGCCCTGGAAAAAGAAGGAAATATATACACAAAGTTAATTCTGACAGACCAAACTGTGTCATTCTGACAACTGATATGGGAGCCTTTGACTAAGGATGGATCAGAAGGACACGTCTACAAACATTTTGTAAGGCACTCTTTTGTCAGGGAAGTTAACTATCCCCATTCAAACAAAGGTTAAATATTTTCCATCACATAGTTGGGCCCAGCCAATCTAATCAACACACAACCTATTGACACCTCTGGATGTCCAGCCATGATAAAGAAAATTTCTTGCACAATGTAACATGTATGAATTTAACATATTCATGATTCATATATGTGCATAATTGTGACGAAAAGTGAGAGGGAGTATATATACGAGGTGTGATCAGCAAATAGCTGTGGGTGAAATTCTGCAGACACTTCTACAGAAGTGACCTCCACCCAAACCCATAAAGTTCTTCTTACCATTCATTGTAACCACAACTATGGATTGTCCTGCGATGACACTGGATGATACTCTTAGACAACCGCATATTGTCTCTGGCATCTCCAAAGGTACAAGACGCTCTTGAAAAAAAACAACACATGAATAAGAATTAAAGAATAACATTTATTTACTGGCAACTATTTTAAACAAAATGTACTTGACAGCTTTATCGACCTATCAGTTTTTCAGTCAAGTCTAAGAATGTGACTTTTAAAAACTACAACTTACCACACTGGGTTAGAACCCTCTCCACAACACAAGTTGTGGGAGGCAATGGATGAAAAAATGCATCCGTCATCGAATCCCTGTTGTGGAACACTTGACCTTGGTGCACCCTGACATCACACTGGCCACAGAGGAATGGGTGTGGTCGGCAGTCACAACAATGGATAACGGCTGGACCATTTTCACAATGTTGGCAGATCCGAGATGCCGCATGTTGTCGAGCCACCATGGTGTTGACCAGTCGGGGTCTCTCTTTCTCCCACCACCCTGATATGAGGCTCTTTCGGGTCAACCAGTCTGTTGAGGCTTGAAGTGCCGTTTCATCCTCATGTATGTCCTCAAACAGTGAGCTTTTAAGCTCTTGAAGAAAGGACTCTGTTAAAACAAGCAAAATATTTAAAAACAGTATTTTATACAGTTTATTATAACAAAAGAGAATAGCATTGAACAATGGCAATTTTATAATAAATG
The DNA here is from genome assembly GCF_024489055.1 of Chanodichthys erythropterus. Classification (NCBI taxonomy): domain Eukaryota; kingdom Metazoa; phylum Chordata; class Actinopteri; order Cypriniformes; family Xenocyprididae; genus Chanodichthys; species Chanodichthys erythropterus. Next base: position 38,365,098 of record NC_090239.1, read on the forward strand.
AAATATAATAAGTAAAATAAGTCAATAATATAGTCAAAATAAATAACACACCTGCAGTAACAGAAGGAAAGTCACTGGTCATTTCTGCACTGGTTTCCGGAGCCCTGATATGAGAGACACCAGTCTTTCGACTCTGGCTGTGACTGGGACCTGCTGTAGAAAAAAAGTTGTTGCTTTTTACATTCAATGACACAAACTTTACCTGATGCTAGGCACAGGTACGTAATAATAACCTCAGATATGTTCTAATTCAGACCCATGACTTGTGATCATGTTGTATACCATTCCAAGATGCAAAACTAGGATTACATTTGAATTAAGATTAATGTAAAAATATCGTACCTGCTTGTTTCCGGGATGATCTGGGTCTGCCATAAATAATGTTTCCATAACTGTCCCTCTTAATCCACCTAACATCTTGCTTGCTGTTTGATGGCTGGCTAGTGGATGGATTACTCGTGGAAGGCTGACTGGTGGATGGTTCTGCTTCCTGGTGTATGTTAATGAGCTGTTGGAGGTGAGCTTGATGTTCAGCTTGATCGACAAGGTCACTCATCTCATTCAGGAAACGGTCCATCTCAGGATCAGACATGGCACAAAATATAAACACACTATAAACACACAGGGACAAAAAAGACAAAACAAACAAACAAACAAACAAAAAACCCACTCGGGGGGGGGGGGGGGGGGGCAGTAAGACAGCAAGAGAGAGAGAACACAAAACAACAGCAGAGAGAGTAACAATATACAAGACAAATGTGGCTCTTAAAAGTGCCTTTTTTATGTAATGAGGTGCTGATTTTTTTTTAAAGGACAGGGATTAAGGAACCTGCAGAGAAAGAGAAGAATAAATAAAAAAAAAGAATAGATCACCAAACTACATATTACAATATGAATAACTACTAGGCTAAGAAGTTAAGTAAATGCTGCTCTTGTTCATTCATGCAATCACAATATCATAAAAAATGAATGATTTTAAAAAGAAGTCATTGTGTGAGCAAGGGTTTTATCATGATATTTTGAACACATCCTGGTTCTGCCTTAATTCAAATGGATAAACAAATAGGAATAACATGATCAGGGTGCTTGTATAAACTTATATATATATATATTTATATTTACACATTTACACATACAAAATAAAATTCTGAGTTTATTTCCAAAAAAAAAAAATGTTGTGGATTTATGTGTAACAAAAACGTGTATATATATATATATATATATATATATATATATATATATATATATATATATATATATATATATATATATCATGTTACACATAAATCCACAACATTTATATAATATATATATATATATATATATATATTACGATTTTGTAAAAAACGTGTATATATATATTGTATATATATATATATATTGTGTGTATATATATATACAATATATATACACGTTTTTTACAAAATCGTAATTTTATTAATTTTGGACGTGTAAATGCTAATTCATTTCTCTTGCTTATTAGGCTGTTGTAAGCGACTTACCGTGGTGGAATCGCGCTGGGCAATGGTTCTGCGATGGTCGCACACAGTGACGTGTTGCACAAAATTGCGCCAAAATATCAATCATAATGAAAAAGTACAGTTTCAATATTTTTTACCCCTGCTAAAAATTGCAAAGGGGTAAGCATCAATATCTAAGTGAAGAAAACACGGGTATATGTAGCCATTATATTTAAACACATCACTTCCCAGAATGCCTCCATCTCTTTGCCAAAGGAAATGTCCATATTAAGCAATATAAAGACTTCTACAGTAGGCTATTTATCACAACTTCATAATCAGTATTGAGATGAAAGTTCTATAAAAGTAGGCTATTCTTTTTTTGTCGCAAAAAAAAAAAAAAAAAAAAATTGTAGGCTCACTAAGCCATAGCAAATTAAAAAAAAAAACATCGACAATTATAAAATATCCCACCTAAATTAAGGCATTTGTTAAGCCTACAGCAAATATGCAGTCCTGCAATTGTGTCGTTTTAATGTAGGCCAAAATTATATTAAAAAAAGAAAAAAGTCGTGATACCGATTTAGACAAGGGTTTCTGCCCCACGAAAATGTATGGCGACCCCACACCAATGAATGACTCTAACGGTATATGCGCTGCACGCTACTGCAAAATACACAATTTGCAGCATTAAAATTAATCGCCTGAAACCATACTACTTTCTGGCGCAGGCAAACCGCTGGATGGATAACCCCATTTCGTCAAAATTCAAAGATCAGGGATTTGCACTCAAATCTATAAGGCGACCTTCTACGTTGTCAAGCGACGAATAGGGGGTACCCTCAACGTCGGATTATGGACGTGAGGGGGAAATGACCAAACGGCAGTATGTGACGAATAGGGGTGAGACCGTGTTGACTAGGCCTGAGCGAGACCTTCAGCCTATGTGCTGGGGCTTAGCTCGCAAGGCCCCGGGCAAATTTAAACTCTCTGTCAGGCACGTGCACACATAGACATAAAAGGGGCTTGAGCCCCTGCCCTTTTTCTTCCTCGAGAGAAAGTGCCCTTTTTTCTGGGGTTTTTTTTTTTTTTTTTTTTTTTTTTAATAAATAAATAAATGGATATATATTCCTGTTTGCGCAACTTCCCTGTCAAACAAATATATTTACTGAATTAAAAAAAAATACTATATCAGGTCGGCTTTGTCAAGTCGAGTTCAGATGACCTCACTCCGCGACGCGCCATTCATGCCCGCGCGCGCGCCACGCCCCACCTCACGTCGAGTTTGCTGCTGGCTGAAAACTTGTGACAACTATTCCCGCGAAAATGCAACTGCTGTCTGGCGATAAGAAGCGAAAAAGAAAAAAGCCCTAGATGGATGCATCTCGTGCATTTCTTTCAGGTAGGCTAGCCTATGTTCACAAGTTTTGGCTATTTAAGGTTTATACATTTAACGCTGCATTAATAGTTGTTACCACAATCAACACATCTGCCTGATTTGATACTAATGAAATTTATGTCATATTATAATTTCAATTATTTTATTGTGCTATGCATTGCGTTTTGAACCATGGTAAAGATTTCGGTTGGGCTGTCGATACCAGAAGAGGAGCATTCCATGGACGCACATCCATGAACCACATTATTAGACAGTTTTCTAAGGATGCATGGTTTATTAAAACTATTTAAAAATCATAATACAGCATCAGCTACATAATGCTACCCACTGAGCAAATTACGTCCAGAAGACGTCTTTTTGAGGTCTTGTCTCAGGTTGAAAAGACGTCCACTGAGGGGCCAGAATGAAAGTTTTTATGACGTCTTTTTTTGACGTCTTCTGGACATCCGATATAGACGAACACGCAGAATCACCAAAGGAGAAAAATCACAATTTTTAAGCCACCATCGTGGAGATGAGTGTTTGTTTTAGTTGTGCTCTTGACCCTTGCCTTATTAATATTAGAGTTTGTTTGGGCTGTTAACTGAGTCATAACAGCCAGACAAGTAAAGAGAACTGATCAGGTGTTGATTATATTCTCACATAACCATTATTTGACCTGAATCACTGAACTCATGAAGAGCCCAATCTCTGAGTTAGATTTACATTATTGATTACAGGAAAACTGTGAATCTACAGCACAAGATCAGCTTTTACAATATGATTCAAATGATTTCAGAAAAGGTGTGTTGAACAAAAAAAAAGTATTCATTTTAGGCACACACAGACATCAAGAATCAGCCCGTGAATCTCAACAGTGGTGACCATCAAAAAGCATGTTGCAGTGCATTCTGGGAGCCACCAATCAAAATTCATCCATGGCTCCCATCATGCATTGCTGCATGAATAAATTATGAGCTTAATTGTCTTAGTAATTTCCTTTATTCTCATATTTTATTTTGTTCTGTTTATGCGACTTTTTAGTAGCTTGTTTTCTAATGTTCAGAGTTGATCTGTTTATCAGAATATGTTGCTTGTCACCGTCATTGAGATTCACAGGCTGATTCTTGATGTCTGTGTGTGCCTAAGAGAATTTTTTTTTTTATCCTTTATATTATATTGATAAAGCTGATCTTCTGCTGTAGAATCGCAGTTCTGCTATAATCAATAACATAAATTTAACTCAGAGATTGGGCTCTAAATGAGTGATTCAGGTCAAACAATGGTTATGTGAGACCATAACCAACACCTGATCATTTCTCTTTACTTGTCTTGCTGTTATGACTCAGTTAACAGCCCAAACAAACTCTAATATTAATAAGGCAAGGGTCAAGAGCACAACTAAAACAAACACTCATCTCCACGATGGTGGCTTAAAAATTGTGGTTCTTCTCCTTTGGTGATTCTGCGTGTTCGTCTATATCGGATGTCCAGAAGACGTCAAAAAGACGTCATGAAAACTTTCATTCTGGCCCCTCAGTGGACGTCTTTTCAACCTGAGACAAGACCTCAAAAAGACGTCTTCTGGATGTAATTTGCTCAGTGGGTATTCTTAAATCTACGCTTACACAGGATAATACGTCAATAAAAGTTTAAACCCTCGCTCTGTCTTTGCATGTTTGATGTCCACATATTCTTGTTGAAGAAATTACACTGGCTGTAGCATTTCTTTCACAAAGAAGTGGCCGAATATTATTATTTAACTAATAATAAATTTTTAATTATGGTGGTTGGATTTGATCGTGCTGTGCTGTCTAACAACAAAAATCAGCAGGCTTTTGGCGTCCTCTGCAGGAATTTGTTATAATATATAATATATTAACAGTTCAGGGAAAAAAATCTTGATGTGTTTAAATATGCAGATTAGCTTATTTTGGTTAATTTAGAAGAAGTCTACAGATGCAAACAGACGGAGGGTAGTAGGCTTAAAACAAACTCCATCTAAATGTGTAGGGTTAGGGATAAGTTTTCTTTCCATTAGAGTAAAAGACATGGCAGCAAAAATTGACCACAATCTTAAAATTGTCCACTTCATGAAAGAAGTATTCCAATAACACCAAAAAAATTAAAACGATTTATTGATTTGTGCAAAATAAACAAATTATTAGTGAAACTATGTCCCTCTCCTTGGTGCAGTCATTTATTCTAAATATATATAGTTGCTGTTGACTTCTCTTGTGATAAACCTAGTGAATACTAAAGAAGACCGTGGTCTCTGTGTGAACTAATTATTTTGTAGAAATCTGTGGAGTATAAAACAATTGCGTGAGTGGAAGTCAAAGTTGTCTTAATATATTTAAGGGTTCATTATTTTTTAAATAAATAATTATGAGAAGTGCCCTTTTTTCCACTTGAGCCCCTGCCCCCCAAAATGTCTGTGCACGTCCCTGCTCTCTGTTATATATATATATTTTATATATAACGTTAGCAGTTCAGAAATTTGCAACATTGGAAACGCTTTCTTGCCTTTGTGCAGGCGCTTGATATGTGCAGATCATAGGTGCAGATACGCTTGCACGGTTATGAAAGAGAGAGACGGAGACAGAGCGAGAGGTTACCATGGTTACCCCGTAACCGCGCTTTATCAGGCATTAACGTTATACAGAGGTAAAACGAAAAGACATCAGTACGTTAAGCAGTACGTTATACAGATCAGCCGAAATTAAACACATAACCGGCCGTTTCTGATTTATGGCCGGGTCAATTGGTGCATCTCTAGTAATCATGATGAGACTCATTTAGTGATTTTGCATACCTTCACTTCGGGATCTACGAAATAACTGCCTTGTTGATGACAAAATGTTGGGTTCCCCTGACCGCTGCAAATCTTGGCGCACACGGGAAACTGCACTTAAAACTCGATCAAAGGCAGATATTGCAGACTGCTGCCCTGCTTCTCCACCGTGTACTTCGTCCATGTCGACTGCGGGCGCCAAAGTTTCCCGCCTGCCTGTTTATATACCCCAGTTGAATATGCATAAGGCACGATTAGCATAATGATATGTCGCCGAATACAGAGCTCTGTAATGCAATTGTTACTAGTAAGAATTGCTATTGTAGAGCTCTGTAATTCAATTTGTACTAGTAAGATTGCAATTACAGAGCTCTCTAATTCTAATTGTTACTAGTAAGAACTGAATTATAGAGCTCTGTAACTTAATTCTTACTACCCAGCTAACACACGACGTAACAGTTACGTAATGTATTCGTACTTTTTGGTAATTTCATGACTTACTAACTGACAACGTAACTACGACGTCGCATGCCAGTAATTTCATTACCTTCAGATTACCATCTCACAACGTTGTCAGTACGACCCCCTAACGTTATAAGATTACCAAGGACGTTCCAGATACGTACTCTATTCGTAATATATTGGTAATTCCATGACTTACTAGTAACGTAACTACAACGTTGTATGCCTGTAATATTATTACCATCAAATTACCATATCACAACGTCGTCAGTACGATCTCCTAACGTTATAAGAAAACCAAGGACGTTCCAGATACGTCCTCTATTCGTAATATATTGGTAATTCCATGACTTACTAGTAACGTAACTACAATGTTGTATGTCAGTAATATTATTACCATCAAATTACCATATCACAACGTCGTCAGTTAACGTTATAAAAAAAACCAAGGACGTGATACGTACTCTATTCGTAATATAATGGTCATTCCATGACTTACTGGCAATGTTACAGCAACGTCATGTGCTGGTAATTTCATTATAGGGCAATTCCACGCAAAGGTCATCTTTACCATGAAAAAAAAAAGTTTTAACCAAAAGAACAAAACCCTTTTTAAATTGTCCATTTAGGTCTGTAATATACTGTATTAATGTGCTCTAACAGAAATTTTAAGAAAATTGCCTTGTTTATCCACAATATATGTGGTAAGCAACAATGCTTAAATTAAATTTTCAACCAACCATATTTCATGCTTTCAAAAAAGGGATCAAAGACCCCATTTTTTAAACTTTATTTTAGCAGTAAGCATTGTGTAGAAAGATGGAGGCATGCCTGAGAAATAAATACACTCATTTAGTCATAACAGCACTGCCTGATGAATTTATAAGAGCTAGAATAAAGAGGTCAGGACGCTTCAGAACTCTGTCACGTCCGTAACGTTTTAAAGATTAAGTTTATGTCATATAACAATTATAAATGCAAATAACTTGAAACTTTATATGCAAAGCTAAATTATGTTTATGCTTATTAGGATCAACAATTCATTTCACTACGTTGCTCTGAACAACCATAATAAGCGTTACGGACGTGACCGTTACGGACGCTTCATATTAAATCCTATGAGTTTGCTTCTTTATATTGCTATCATCTGTTTCAGGCTTACCATATCAGAACATATCCAATAATCGCAATACTCTTTGTGCTTTGTTAGTTTTAATATGAAAAAGGTTTAACTTTCAAATTCAGTCGATTTTATAACAAAATTTAAACAATAGATGTCGCTCTTTAATAGCCTACGGCGCGTGACAGATTAGCTACTGCAGCGCCTGTAAGCGGCGGATCAGGTGCACATGAACCGATCTTCTCTTCCTCTTGCCAGAGAACGAAATATGAACATCAAAAGGTAGGCCTATATGATACAGTACAACTTATAGAAGAGCATTGTGTCTCATAGGACACTTCCCTCGAGAATTGGGATGTCGCGTTACCGGTTGGTTAAAAATGAATAGCCTAGCCTATATTGATCACAATCCGCGCGATCAAGCTGACAAAATGAAAATAATAAGATTGCAATAATTTTGACTTGAAATAAAGTTTGATCATTTTGACTCAAGACTCCGCTTTAAACTCTGAAAACTAGACGAAAAACCGTGTGGTCATTTAGACACAAAACATAAAACTGACATGATTGCGATTGGCAATAGTGTCAATCGGTTCACCTGACTGTGGGGAAAACATGCGATTTTAAACTGCTTTATGATAAACATAAATATTTGTCAATGTATTTTAGCAAGCAGTTCTGTAAGAAGGAAAATCATGGTCTCTAAATTGATTCTTGAACAACGCACATGCTGGTCAACATGAGAAATAGGTCTAATCCATAACCTTTTGCACTACAGAGTATAACGTTACATTTGTATAAAGTTTAGTAAAAACTTGATAAATTGTGGAGTCTTACCATACTGGTATCCCAGATTTCAGTATTTGGTGGTTTAAATGCTTGCTTGAGGTCTCTGTGAAAGTTTTAAAGCAGTTTTAAACCAAGTCTTTTGTGCCGCTTTCAGACCGGTCACATCCGTAACGGAAAACTGTCACATCCGTAACATTGTTTTTTCCTCATTAATGCGAACATGAAAAATTAAATAAAATTATTATTTTATGCTCTGTGGAGAGCCAACCCTTCTTCATTCAGTGGGCAGTATTACTTTTGGTTTGCTCAATGTAATTCACAGAATTCTTAAAAAATATGTTGTCACCCAAATCTTAGTGACTTTTTTTGTCACGTCCGTAACGCTGTATATTTCCCTCATCTAAAATATAAAACAGTTGAATAGACTGACATTTTTCTAATGTCTGGACTCCTTTAGTAAGGGATTATGAATATATAAATAGACGGTTCAATATGTTACTATTAAATGCATTCTTTGAGCGTTTATATTTCAAGTTTTGACTCCAAATGTCACGTCCATAACGCTGGAATTGCCCTATACCATCATTTACGCATTCTTTATATGTTATTATTACCAGAATTTGCCATTTAAAATGTGTAATTAAACGTCAGACACAAGACTGAAATGTCCCTTAAGAAAAAAGAATGTTTCTTTTCACCAAGTCAGAATATGGATGATTGCTTTTTATATATAGTGACGTGACATACAGCGCGCGCGCCTCCACAAATGGAGTGCGCGCCGCGCACACAGTATGTTGACAAGAGAGTAAAGTTAATTTTTCTGAGAGAAGAATTTATTTTTCCGAGGTAACAACGAATAAATGGCTTTTATAAAAATGTATAAAGTTAACTTTGGTAAGACGCAAAACCTTTTTTTATTGTTATGTTTACATTAGTGCTGGTGGCCGTTAGAGTTGCCATGGCAACCGGGAAAACATTCAAGCTGCTGGAGAGGACGGCATCGACGTTTCTCCGTGTTTCTCGTCAGTTTAATAGCAATAAAGTTCAACAACTGCGTCAGATTGGTTAATTACCCACAGTCGTACTTTATGTCAATATTTTTACCTCTGTGATTGAACGTCTGAAATATATGTTGGCAAAATGTTACGCTAGCATAGCATATGTTTTTAATGATACTGAGTGCAAAACGTCTTGAATGCTTTTATTTTATGTTTCGCTGTAGGCGATATGTTTTTATTTATAGTTTGGGTGTATTTCATTATTTTTATTTGGATTTTTGTTCATGTTCTGCGTGTTTTTCAAAAAAATGAATTGAATTCATTTTGAGCTCTGCATTCATTGTTCACAGCTGTTGGAATAGCCTTTAAATTAGTTTGGGCGAATGAGGACACCCTGATAGCACACGTACATCTCGGAGACGTCTATTTGATGTGTGTGTTTACGTCTGGAAGACGTATTATTTAGGTTGTTTGCTCATCTGGAATACGTCTATAGGACGTATCCTGTCAGATGTCAAATAGTCGTTTAGAAGATGTCTTTAAGATGTTTATGATTTAGAATGTATGTAAAACTGACATCTTAAAGACGTCTATCAGATGTTTGTAAACAGCAGATGCTTTCCAGATGAAATGATCTTTAACAGACGTCTTGCAGACGTACGTGTGCTATCTGGGCATAAATTAGGTTAAACTACTGCATGTCCACCCATAGAAAAATAAATAAATATAAAAATTACCAACTGATTACCAACACACAACCATTGATACACAACGTTGCCACGACGTCACAGTTACTAACTGACAACGTCACAAAGTTACGTTGTGGCAACGTATCCGGGAATTTCACTTTTCCGGTTGCCACAACGTAACTAGTTACGTCGCCACGACGAAAGCTTGGTCACCAAATTACGTTGCAGTTACGTAACAGTCACGTATTTTGGTTAGCTGGGTAGTAACAATTCAATTAGAGAGCTCTGTAATTCAATTATAGAGCTCTCTAATTCAATTGTTACTAGTAACAATTGAATTAGAGAGCTCTATAATTTAATTATTACTAGTAACAATTGAATTAAAGAGCTCTGTAATTCAATTATAGAGCTCTGCAATTACACATATCTTTAATGTGTATTTTTACTAGTAATAAATCAATTAGAGAGCTCTGTAATTCAATTCTTACTAGTAAGAATTCAATTAGAGAGCTCTATAATTGTAATTGTTACTAGTAAGAATTCAATTAGAGAGCTCTATAATTGTAATTGTTACTAGTAAGAATTGAATTAGAGAGCTTTATAATTGTAATTGTTACTAGTAAGAATTGAATTAGAGAGCTCTATAATTGTAATTGTTACTAGTAAAAATTGAATTACAGAGCTCTATAATTGTAATTGTTACTAGTAACAATTGAATTAGAGAGCTCTATAATCCCAATTGTTACTAGTAGCAATTGAATTACAGAGCTCTATAATTAAAAATGAATGGAAGTCAATGGAGACATTATGGGAGGCCGTTTCAGCATAAAAACGTTCCAGCGTTACTCGTCGTAATTATATTTTTACTAGTAACAATTAAATTAAAGAGCTCTATAATTTAATTTGTACTAGTAACAATTACAATTATAGAGCTCTATAATTCAATTTTTACTAGTAACAATTATGATTGTAGAGCTCTCTAATTGAATTATAGAGCTCTGCAATTGTATTCTTACTAGTAACAACTGAATTGTAGAGCTCTATAATTCAGTTTTTACTAGTAACAATTCCCATTAGAGAGCTCTACAATTCATTTATTACTAGTAAGAATTCAATTGCAGAGCTCTGTAATTCAATTGTTACTAGTAATAATCCAATTGCAGAGCTCTACAATTCCACTAGAGAGCTCTCTAATTCAATTGTTACTAGTAAAAACTGAATTATAGAGCTCTCTAATTGTAATTGTTACTAGTAAAAACTGAATTAGAGAGCTCTTTAATTCAATTCTTACTAGTAACAATTCTAATTACAGAGCTCTATAATTGTATTATTACTAGTAAAAACTCCTATTCATGAGATGCAAAACAGATTGCAGATTTCCCGCCTACAAAGGTGCGTTTCAAAATAAAAGCCCTGTAGCGTGGTTCTAAAGTATCCTGAAATATTTTACAGACTTAGGTAACATATTAATCATGTTCACATTAAAGCAAAATTAAGATGATGCCTGAGATGAAAGCCTATATTTAGTCGTTATATTCATTCACCTTTGTATATTGGTAAAGCTAAGAGCCAAGAACACTCCATATCACTGGACATAATATAGGGTGAAATGCCCTATATTTAGTATTGTTATGCAATAACAGAATGATTATCGCGGATATCTAATACAAAATAAACACCTCTAGTTGATTATCAATTTGTGTTAATAATAGGCGATTTGGCGCTGGGATGTGTTGTTTTTGAAATGATGTTGTTGAGTGCTCGTTGTCACTGTTATCAGAGGCGCGTGCAACAGGGTTCACAGCGCTCGTGCACACGGATTAGCAGTTCAATCTATCGCTGTTGCGGAGACTCTCTATTCGATACGTTGAAATCACAAAAAACAAAATACATATAAACGTATCCCTGCTCTTGATATACAATCACTGATGAAAATCTTTGGTTTTAATGAGAAATTTTTTTTGTTACACATGGTTGGATTAGAACCGGGAACCTCTTACACCCTAAACGGAGAAACTGCCACTAGCCCATCAGGACATTCAATTACTAACTGCGGATCGTCGTATTTATTGACTAATGTACATACTCTCGAGACTAACGATATTGTATTATAGCAGATGTAGGAAAACTATAATATTTGAACACATTTATAATTTTAATATCATATTATTATTGTAATAATAATACAACATACACCCACCCATTCTTGTCCCACCCACTTTGTAAAACAAAGTTATGCCACTGACCCCAGTTGAATATGCATAAGGCACGATTAGCATAATGATATGTCGCCGAATACAGAGCTCTGTAATGCAATTGTTACTAGTAAGAATTGCTATTGTAGAGCTCTGTAATTCAATTTGTACTAGTAAGATTGCAATTACAGAGCTCTCTAATTCTAATTGTTACTAGTAAGAACTGAATTATAGAGGTCTGTAACTTAATTCTTACTAGTAACAATTCAATTAGAGAGCTCTGTAATTCAATTATAGAGCTCTCTAATTCAATTGTTACTAGTAACAATTGAATTAGAGAGCTCTATAATTTAATTATTACTAGTAAGAATTGCAATTAGAGAGCTCTACAATTGAATTCTTACTAGTAACAATTTGATTATAGAGCTCTATAATTCAATTACAGAGCTCTCTAATTCAATTGTTACTAGTAACAATTATGATTAGAGAGCTCTGTAATTCAATTGTTACTAGTAACAATTACAATTAGAGAGCTCTCTAATTCAATTGTTACTAGTAACAATTGAATTAGAGAGCTCTGTATTTCAATTATAGAGCTCTGCAATTACACATATCTTTAATGTGTATTTTTACTAGTAATAAATCAATTAGAGAGCTCTGTAATTCAATTGTTACTAGTAAGAATTCAATTAGAGAGCTCTATAATTGTAATTGTTACTAGTAAGAATTGAATTAGAGAGCTCTATAATTGTAATTGTTACTAGTAAGAATTGAATTAGAGAGCTCTATAATTGTAATTGTTACTAGTAAGAATTGAATTAGAGAGCTCTATAATTGTAATTGTTACTAGTAAAAATTGAATTAGAGAGCTCTATAATTGTAATTGTTACTAGTAACAATTCAATTAGAGAGCTCTATAATCCCAATTGTTACTAGTAACAATTGAATTACAGAGCTCTATAATTAAAAATGAATGGAAGTCAATGGAGACATATGACTAGTAATAAATTAATTGTAGAGCTCTCTAGTTGTAATTGTTACTAGTAACAATTCAATTACAGAGCTCTATAATCATAATTGTTACTAGTAAAAATTGAATTATAGAGCTCTATAATCATAATTGTTACTAGTAAAAATTAAATTATAGGGCTCTATAATTGTAATTGTTACTAGTAAGAATTCAATTAGAGAGCACTACAATTATAATTGTTACTAGTAAAAATTGAATTATAGAGGTCTGTAATTGTAATTGTTACTAGTACAAATTAAATTATACAGCTCTTTAATTTAATTGTTACGAGTAAAAATATAATTACGACGAGTAACGCTGGAACGTTTTTATGCTGAAATGGCCTTCCATATATGTCTCCATTGACTTCCATTCATTTTTAATTGTAGAGCTCTGTAATTCAATTGTTACTAGTAACAATTGGGATTATAGAGCTCTCTAATTGAATTCTTACTAGTAACAATTACAATTATAGAGCTCTCTAATTCAATTTTTACTAGTAACAATTACAATTATAGAGCTCTCTAATTCAATTTTTACTAGTAACAATTACAATTATAGAGCTCTGTAATTCAATTGTTACTAGTAACAATTACAATTATAGAGCTCTCTAATTGAATTCTTACTAGTAACAATTACAATTATAGAGCTCTCTAATTGAATTCTTACTAGTAACAATTACAATTATAGAGCTCTCTAATTTAATTCTTACTAGTAACAATTGAATTAAAGAGCTCTTCAATTGATTTATTACTAGTAAAAATACACATTAAAGATATGTGTAATTGCAGAGCTCTATAATTGAATTACAGAGCTCTCTAATTCAATTGTTACTAGTAACAATTGAATTACAGAGCTCTCTAATCATAATTGTTACTAGTAACAATTGAATTAGAGAGCTCTGTAATTCAATTATAGAGCTCTATAATCAAATTGTTACTAGTAAGAATTCAATTGTAGAGCTCTCTAATTGCAATTCTTACAAGTAATAATTAAATTATAGAGCTCTCTAATTCAATTGTTACTAGTAACAATTTGATTATAGCGCTCTATAATTGAATTACAGAGCTCTCTAATTGAATTGTTACTAGTAAGAATTAAGTTACAGAGCTCCATAATTCAGTTCTTACTAGTAACAATTAGAATTAGAGAGCTCTGTAATTGCAATCTTACTAGTACAAATTGAATTTACAGAGCTCTACAATAGCACTTCTTACTAGTAACAATTGCATTACAGAGCTTTGTATTCGGCGACATATCATTATGCTAATCGTGCCTAATGCATATTCAACTGGGGTCAGTAGCGTAACTTTGTTTTACAAAGTGGGTGGGACAAGAATGTGTATGGGGGGTGTATGTTTATGGAAGGCCATTTCAGCATAAAAACGTTCCAGCGTTACTCGTCGTAATTATATTTTTACTAGTAACAATTAAATTAAAGAGCTCTATAATTTAATTTGTACTAGTAACAATTACAATTACAGAGCTCTATAATTCAATTTTTACTAGTAACAATTATAATTGTAGAGCTCTCTAATTGAATTCTTACTAGTAACAATTACAATTATAGAGCTCTATAATTAAATTTCTACTAGTAACAATTATGATTATAGAGCTCTATAATTCAATTTTTACTAGTAACAATTATGATTATAGAGCTCTGTAATTGAATTGTTATTAGTAACAATTACAATTAGAGAGCTCTACAATTAATTTATTACTAGTCATATGTCTCCATTGACTTCCATTCATTTTTAATTATAGAGCTCTGTAATTCAATTGTTACTAGTAACAATTGGGATTATAGAGCTCTCTAATTGAATTGTTACTAGTAACAATTACAATTATAGAGCTCTCTAATTCAATTCTTACTAGTAACAATTACAATTATAGAGCTCTCTAATTCAATTCTTACTAGTAACAATTACAATTATAGAGCTCTCTAATTGAATTCTTACTAGTAACAATTACAATTATAGAGCTCTCTAATTGAATTCTTACTAGTAACAATTACAATTATAGAGCTCTCTAATTGAATTCTTACTAGTAACAATTGAATTACAGAGCTCTCTAATTGATTTATTACTAGTAAAAATACACATTAAAAAGAGATATGTGTAATTGCAGAGCTCTATAATTGAATTACAGAGCTCTCTAATTCAATTGTTACTAGTAACAATTGAATTAGAGAGCTCTCTAATTGTAATTGTTACTAGTAACAATTGAATTACAGAGCTCTCTAATCATAATTGTTACTAGTAACAATTGAATTAGAGAGCTCTGTAATTGAATTATAGAGCTCTATAATCAAATTGTTACTAGGCCGTTTCAGCATAAAAACGTTCCAGCGTTACTCGTCGTAATTATATTTTTACTAGTAACAATTAAATTAAAGAGCTCTATAATTTAATTTGTACTAGTAACAATTACAATTACAGAGCTCTATAATTCAATTTTTACTAGTAACAATTATGATTGTAGAGCTCTCTAATTCGGTTTTTACTAGTAACAATAACAATTATAGAGCTCTACAATTAAATTTTTACTAGTAACAATTACAATTACAGAGCTCTATAATTCAATTTTTACTAGTAACAATTATGATTATAGAGCTCTCTAATTCAATTGTTACTAGTAACAATTCCAATTAGAGAGCTCTACAATTCATTTATTACTAGTCATATGTCTCCATTGACGTCCATTCATTTTTAATTATAGAGCTCTGTAATTCAATTGTTACTAGTAACAATTGGGATTATAGAGCTCTCTAATTGAATTCTTACTAGTAACAATTTGATTATAGAGCTCTCTAATTGAATTACAGAGCTCTTTAATTGAATTGTTACTAGTAAGAATTAAGTTACAGAGCTCCATAATATGGAAGGCCGTTTCAGCATAAAAACGTTCCAGCGTTACTCGTCGTAATTATATTTTTACTAGTAACAATTAAATTAAAGAGCTCTATAATTTAATTTGTACTAGTAACAATTACAATTACAGAGCTCTATAATTCAGTTTTTACTAGTAACAATTATGATTGTAGAGCTCTCTAATTGAATTCTTACTAGTAACAATTACAATTATAGAGCTCTATAATTCAATTTTTACTAGTAACAATTATGATTATAGAGCTCTATAATTCAATTTTTACTAGTAACAATTATGATTATAGAGCTCTCTAATTGAATTGTTACTAGTAACAATTACAATTAGAGAGCTCTACAATTAATTTATTACTAGTCATATGTCTCCATTGACTTCCATTCATTTTTAATTATAGAGCTCTGTAATTCAATTGTTACTAGTAACAATTACAATTATAGAGCTCTCTAATTGAATTCTTACTAGTAACAATTACAATTATAGAGCTCTCTAATTGAATTCTTACTAGTAACAATTGAATTACAGAGCTCTCTAATTGATTTATTACTAGTAAAAATACACATTAAAGATATGTGTAATTGCAGAGCTCTATAATTGAATTACAGAGCTCTCTAATTCAATTGTTACTAGTAACAATTGAATTAGAGAGCTCTCTAATTGTAATTGTTACTAGTAACAATTGAATTACAGAGCTCTCTAATCATAATTGCTACTAGTAACAATTGAATTAGAGAGCTCTGTAATTGAATTATAGAGCTCTATAATCAAATTGTTACTAGTAAGAATTCAATTGTAGAGCTCTCTAATTGCAATTCTTACTAGTAATAATTAAATTATAGAGCTCTCTAATTCAATTGTTACTAGTAACAATTGAATTAGAGAGCTCTATAATTGAATTACAGAGCTCTCTAATTGAATTGTTACTAGTAAGAATTAAGTTACAGAGCTCTATAATTCAGTTCTTACTAGTAACAATTAGAATTAGAGAGCTCTGTAATTGCAATCTTACTAGTACAAATTGAATTACAGAGCTCTACAATAGCAATTCTTACTAGTAACAATTGCATTACAGAGCTCTGTATTCGGCGACATATCATTATGCTAATCGTGCCTTATGCATATTCAACTGGGGTCAGTGGCGTAACTTTGTTTTACAAAGTGGGTGGGACAGGAATGTGTATGGGTGGGTGTATGTTGTATTATTATTACAATAATAATATGATATTAAAATTATAAATGTGTTCAAATATTATAGTTTTCCTACATCTGCTATAATACAATATCGTTAGTCTCGAGAGTATGTACATTAGTTAATAAATACGACGATCCGCATTTAGTAATTGAATGTCCTGATGGGCTAGTGGCAGTTTCTCCTTTTAGGGTGCAAGAGGTTCCCGGTTCTAATCCAACCATGTGTAAAAAAAAATTTCTCTTTAAAACCAAACATTTTCATCAGTGATTGTATATCAAGAGCAGGGATACGTTTATATGTATTTTGTTTTTTGTGATTTCAACGTATCGAATAGAGAGTCTCCGCAACAGCGATAGATTGAACTGCTAATCCGTGTGCATGAGCGCTGTGAACCCTGTTGCACGCGCCTCTGATAACAGTGACAACGAGCACTCAACAACATCATTTCAAAAACAACACATCCCAGCGCCAAATCGCCTATTATTAACACAAATTGATAATCAACTAGAGGTGTTTATTTTGTATTAGATATCCGCGATAATCATTCTATTATTGCATAACAATACTAAATATAGGGCATTTCACCCTATATTATGTCCAGTGATATGGAGTGTTCTTGGCTCTTAGCTTTACCAATATACAAAGGTGAATGAATATAACGACTAAATATAGGCTTTCATCTCAGGCATCATCTTAATTTTGCTTTAATGTGAACATGATTAATATGTTACCTAAGTCTGTAAAATATTTCAGGATACTTCAGAACCACGCTACAGGGCTTTTATTTTGAAACGCACCTTTGTAGGCGGGAAATCTGCAATCTGTTTTGCATCTCATGAATAGGAGTTTTTACTAGTAATAATACAATTATAGAGCTCTGTAATTAGAATTGTTACTAGTAAGAATTGAATTAAAGAGCTCTCTAATTCAGTTTTTACTAGTAACAATTACAATTAGAGAGCTCTATAATTCAGTTTTTACTAGTAACAATTGAATTAGAGAGCTCTCTAGTGGAATTGTAGAGCTCTGCAATTGGATTATTACTAGTAACAATTGAATTACAGAGCTCTGCAATTGAATTCTTACTAGTAATAAATGAATTGTAGAGCTCTCTAATGGGAATTGTTACTAGTAAAAACTGAATTATAGAGCTCTACAATTCAGTTGTTACTAGTAAGAATACAATTGCAGAGCTCTATAATTCAATTAGAGAGCTCTACAATCATAATTGTTACTAGTAAAAATTGAATTATAGAGCTCTATAATTGTAATTGTTACTAGTACAAATTAAATTATAGAGCTCTTTAATTTAATTGTTACTAGTAAAAATATAATTACGACGAGTAACGCTGGAACGTTTTTATGCTGAAACGGCCTTCCATATTAAAGAGCTCTATAATTTAATTTGTACTAGTAACAATTACAATTACAGAGCTCTATAATTCAATTTTTACTAGTAACAATTATGATTGTAGAGCTCTCTAATTGAATTATAGAGCTCTGCAATTGTATTCTTACTAGTAACAACTGAATTGTAGAGCTCTATAATTCAGTTTTTACTAGTAACAATTCCCATTAGAGAGCTCTACAATTCATTTATTACTAGTAAGAATTCAATTGCAGAGCTCTGTAATTCAATTGTTACTAGTAATAATCCAATTGCAGAGCTCTACAATTCCACTAGAGAGCTCTCTAATTCAATTGTTACTAGTAAAAACTGAATTATAGAGCTCTCTAATTGTAATTGTTACTAGTAAAAACTGAATTAGAGAGCTCTTTAATTCAATTCTTACTAGTAACAATTCTAATTACAGAGCTCTATAATTGTATTATTACTAGTAAAAACTCCTATTCATGAGATGCAAAACAGATTGCAGATTTCCCGCCTACAAAGGTGCGTTTCAAAATAAAAGCCCTGTAGCGTGGTTCTGAAGTATCCTGAAATATTTTACAGACTTAGGTAACATATTAATCATGTTCACATTAAAGCAAAATTAAGATGATGCCTGAGATGAAAGCCTATATTTAGTCGTTATATTCATTCACCTTTGTATATTGGTAAAGCTAAGAGCCAAGAACACTCATATCACTGGACATAATATAGGGTGAAATGCCCTGTATTTAGTATTGTTATGCAATAATAGAATGATTATCGCGGATATCTAATACAAAATAAACACCTCTAGTTGATTATCAATTTGTGTTAATAATAGGCGATTTGGCGCTGGGATGTGTTGTTTTTGAAATGATGTTGTTGAGTGCTCGTTGTCACTGTTATCAGAGGCGCGTGCAACAGGGTTCACAGCGCTCGTGCACACGGATTAGCAGTTCAATCTATCGCTGTTGCGGAGACTCTCTATTCGATACGTTGAAATCACAAAAAACAAAATACATATAAACGTATCCCTGCTCTTGATATACAATCACTGATGAAAATCTTTGGTTTTAATGAGAAAATTTTTTTACACATGGTTGGATTAGAACCGGGAACCTCTTGCATCCTAAACGAAGAAACTGCCACTAGCCCATCAGGACATTCAATAACTAAATGCGGATCGTCGTATTTATTAACTAATGTATATACTCTCGAGACTAACGATATTGTATAATAGCAGATGTAGGAAAACTATAATATTTGAACACATTTATAATTTTAATATCATATTATTATTGTAATAATAATACAACATACACCCACCCATACACATTCTTGTCCCACCCACTTTGTAAAACAAAGTTACGCCACTGACCCCAGTTGAATATGCATAAGGCACGATTAGCATAATGATATGTCGCCGAATACAGAGCTCTGTAATGCAATTGTTACTAGTAAGAATTGCTATTGTAGAGCTCTGTAATTCAATTTGTACTAGTAAGATTGCAATTACAGAGCTCTCTAATTCTAATTGTTACTAGTAAGAACTGAATTATAGAGCTCTGTAACTTAATTCTTACTAGTAACAATTCAATTAGAGAGCTCTGTAATTCAATTATAGAGCTCTCTAATTCAATTGTTACTAGTAACAATTGAATTAGAGAGCTCTATAATTTAATTATTACTAGTAAGAATTGCAATTAGAGAGCTCTACAATTGAAATCTTACTAGTAACAATTTGATTATAGAGCTCTATAATTCAATTACAGAGCTCTCTAATTCAATTGTTACTAGTAACAATTATGATTAGAGAGCTCTGTAATTCAATTGTTACTAGTAACAATTACAATTAGAGAGCTCTCTAATTCAATTGTTACTAGTAACAATTGAATTAGAGAGCTCTGTAATTCAATTATAGAGCTCTGCAATTACACATATCTTTAATGTGTATTTTTACTAGTAATAAATCAATTAGAGAGCTCTGTAATTCAATTGTTACTAGTAAGAATTCAATTAGAGAGCTCTATAATTGTAATTGTTACTAGTAAGAATTCAATTAGAGAGCTCTATAATTGTAATTGTTACTAGTAAGAATTCAATTAGAGAGCTCTATAATTGTAATTGTTACTAGTAAGAATTCAATTAGAGAGCTCTATAATTGTAATTGTTACTAGTAAAAATTGAATTAGAGAGCTCTAATTGTAATTGTTACTAGTAACAATTCAATTAGAGAGCTCTATAATCCCAATTGTTACTAGTAACAATTGAATTACAGAGCTCTATAATTAAAAATGAATGGAAGTCAATGGAGACATATGACTAGTAATAAATTAATTGTAGAGCTCTCTAATTGTAATTGTTACTAGTAACAATTCAATTAGAGAGCTCTATAATCATAATTGTTACTAGTAAAAATTGAATTATAGAGCTCTATAATCATAATTGTTACTAGTAAAAATTGAATTATAGAGCTCTATAATTGTAATTGTTACTAGTAAGAATTCAATTAGAGAGCTCTACAATCATAATTGTTACTAGTAAAAATTGAATTATAGAGCTCTGTAATTGTAATTGTTACTAGTACAAATTAAATTATAGAGCTCTTTAATTTAATTGTTACTAGTAAAAATATAATTACGACGAGTAACGCTGGAACGTTTTTATGCTGAAACGGCCTTCCATAAAAAATGAACATTTTTACTAGTAGCAATTCAATTGTTGATATCAAGAACTGACATTTCAACTAGTGACAATTGAGTTCTTGATATCAACAATTTGCATTTTACTAGTAGCAATGTAATTATTGATATCAAAAATTACTATTTTTACTAGTAAGAACTGCATTTCTGATATGAGAAATTGGAATTTCAACTAGTAAGAACTCAATTTTTGATATCAACAATTGAATTTGAATGGCAGCCTATGGTGACATTTCACTAGTGAAAATACAATTACAGATATCAAGAATTCTAGTTTTTACTAGTGGAAATTCAAAAGTTGATATCAAGAATGAACATTGTTACTAGTGGAAATGTAATTCCTGATATCAACAACTGAATTGATGATATCAAGAATTAAATTGTTGATATCAAGAAGTAACATTGTTACTAGTGGAAATGTAATTCCTGATATCAAGAACTGAATTGTTGATATCAAGAATTCATATCCTGAGAAGTGAATAAAAGTCAAAACGGCTTGCCATACTCAACAACATAATTTCAAAAACAACACATCCCAGCGCCAAATCGCCTATTATTAACACAAATTGATAATCAACTAGAGGTGTTTATTTTGTATTAGATATCCACGATAATCATTCTATTATTGCATAACAATACTAAATAATATAGGGCATTTCACCCTATATTATGTCCAGTGATATGGAGTGTTCTTGACTCTTAGCTTTACCAATATACAAAGGTGAATGAATATAACGACTAAATATAGGCTTTCATCTCAGGCATCATCTTCATTTTGCTTTAATGTGAACATGATTAATGTTATGTTGATATGAGCCACACTCTGCTTCATTAGGAAATGCAACTTTTCTAGGCTTCTTGAACCTCTTCTGCTTATAAAGAATAATAATGACAACACAGCTGAAACTTAAAAGGAAAAAAAAAAAAACATTTATTGAAATAAGTGATTTATAAAGAACAATAATAACAACACAACTTTAATTTGAAGATAAACAGAAGTAAGCTGTTTATGAGGTACAGCTATCATGAAGAGATACCTTGGAGGAAGAAACATGTTCAATGACATGTTTGTGTGTAAACAAGTGAAAAGAAGTTAGCTGTTTATGAAGTACAGCTGTTATGATAACTTGTATATATAGATATATAGATAACTTGTTTATGGGTAAACAGTGAAACAAAATGTTTGATAGCTGTTTATGTGAACAAAAAAAGATTGATATCTGTTCATATAAACAAAAAGGTTGATAACTGTTCATGTAAACAAAAAGGTTGAGAACTGTTCATGTAAACAGAAAGATTGATAACTGTTCATGTAAACAGAAAGATTGATAACTGTTCATGTAAATGAAAAGATGTGATCACATCAAAAGAATGTAGAAAGAAAAAGAGCCCAATAGCATATATATTAACCACTGAAGAATGACAGACAACTGGTATTGTAACGTCTTTATTAAGGCATATATTAACCATCAAAGAATGACAGACAACTGGTATTGTAATGCCTTTATTAAAGCATATATTAACCATTAAAGAATGACAGACAACTGGTATTGTAATGCCTTTATTAAAGCATGTATTAATCACTTATAAAAGAATACAAAACAACTGGAAATGCATTTGTTAGCAACATGTTAGTAGATTAGTAAAGGAAATAACATGTATTAGAAAGAAAGGCAGTCTTACCGTTGAAGGATGTCTTGATCAGAAGAGCAGGACGCAGCAGAGGAGAAGAGTCCAGAACAAAGAGGAGAGGCCTCTATATATAGACATATGAGGGGAATTCCCAAGAAGATGACATCAACTGGTCAGATAGTCTATAAAAGGCTGGACCATGAAGAGAGCAGGAGGGGCTGCTTAACACCTGAGGCTGTACCTCCGACACCAGAACCAGCTGATGATGCCTCCATCGCTGATATTGCCTTGACTGAAGAACTTTTCAATACTTATACTTTATTTAATTACTTGTATAGAATGTTAGTAGAATATATGTAATGCTAGTAGTATTAATGTAATAAATAAATTAACTTATAACTTTATAACTAAACTCGGCCTCATGTGGCATTAAAATTAAGTTTTTAGTAAGAATGAAGTTTTTACTAGTGGAAATGTAATTCCTGATATCAACAATTCAGTTCTTGATATCAACAATTAAGTTCTTGATATCAACAATTGATATCCTGGGAATGAATAAAAGTCAAAACGGCTTGACAAAGTGTAGGTAAGGCGCGTTAAAAATTGTTTTGACGCAAATTGACAGAGGTTCGAATCCGCTTTTTGCCCAACTCGCTCTACTTCCTTTTCCCATCCATCAGATTGGAAAGGCATTTATCTTCAATAGAAATGAAGATATAAAAATAAAGATATTCGAAAAGTGTCGAACTTACGAACTTAAGAAATTAAAAAGACTTCCTATTTCTGCGGTTTGTGCATTTTATAAGTCAAACTGCATCGTTGACAAAATGGATGTAAACTGACTACAACGCACTGCACCATGCAGGACCAAAATTCGCAATAATGGAAGTATACCGCTCAATTCATTTAGTGTATTTATGTATACTGATACACCGTTTACTCTTTTACGAAACTATCATAGTTAATGAAGCCCAAGTGCCACCTACAGGCTTATTAGTGTAGGCTGGTGAAATGGTGACATGAAAAGAAAGGACTTTATTATGTTACCATTTTTGATAATTGTGCAGCATTATGAAAAAAGTCTCTTAATAAAGTCCTCCTGCATTTATTTGATCAAAAACAGCAATATAGTGAAATATGATTACAATTTACAGTGATGGTTTTCTATTTTAATATACTTTTAAATATAATGTATTCCTATAATTTATGCTGTTCTTTTCTAACATTTTATTAATCAAAGCATCTTGGAAAAAAAGTATCAAAGGTTATAAAAAATATTAAGCAGCTGTAGCGAAAATTAACTCAAAGGGGAAATATTAATAATTATTCATAATTCATTATGATTATTAATTATATTTATAATGAATATGCAAATTCGTTAATCAGATTAACTGGACGTAGCTACATTAAAATTAACATTACAATCAGTTAACCTGTTCGTCCAGTGAACGCTCAGGGTTGATTGTTTATTAATTCTAAGAAATGTCAATTTCCAAGTTATGGAAAAATAATATTTCTTATTGTACTGTACTACTCAGAGCAGGTAGTCCGGATCTATCACTTAAGAGGCAATTCATTAGCAGACGGAGTCAGAACCAAACGTGTATTGTGCACAATCTTTATTAACTTTAAGAGGTAGCTATGCTTGTAGATGCAGCCAAAGTTTAGATGAATGACATCAATCTTAACTATAAAAGGGGAGCATTACCCAAATATACATTTATATAACACTGTACTGAGATTCATTCATCAGAAACAGGTTAAGCAATACTGCAATTGGTATTTCTCCAACCAAAGCAGAATAATCAATTCTGGTACAGTTTACATGCCGCTGAGCTGAGATTTCTTCGTCAACACAGGCTTACGCTCTAATACTGAGATTAGGATTTCTTCGCTAAAATCAGATTAACTGTACACTGATACCATTTGAACATATGCTAAAATGTCTTAAGACTCTTTCTGTTACGGCAGAGGTGTCACTTCAAGCTATAGTTTTATCTGCACCTAACAAGCCAGCACCATCGATCTACATGCGAATCAAGCATTGTCAAACGTCATGTCGGAATTATCAATTATTAAACACACTTTTAGTTGGACGATGGTTTAAGCGAGTGGCGTTAGGCCATGCTAGCTTAACCAGCTCAATCTAGTGTCATATTCCAAAATAGCTCGTCGTGGATGGTCATGAGCATTTGAGATTTACACATTCACACAAGGATTCCTTCCACTCCTAATGCAGACTCCTGCATTTCTGCGACCACACATTTTCATCTACTTTAAAAGCTTTATGCCCTATGCTGACTAGGAACCTTTGTAGAAGCAATGTGGAAGGCACTGTGTTTGCAGTTCACAGTCACTGGGGTCTTAAGAACTCCTGCCGAGGGACCTTGTGTGTCAGGTCACATGAGTGGCATTGTATGAGGGCAGGTTGTGCTGTCCAAAGAGGTGACTAACTGGTGTAGGAGGCAAAGGTCCTGTGGGTGTCCTCCATTCATTCCAGGTTTGTCTGAGACTGTGGCAGTAACCTTGGGACTATCAGATCTACCTTGCCTGGTGTCGAGGGCAGCGCTCAATCTGCATTCAGACTTATGGGTCTGAGGAGTCCTTTATGCTGACTGGTTTCAGTTGCTAATAGTCTGATTGGAGGTTGACTGGCTGTTAAGTCAGAAATCGTGGTGATTCTGGTTAGATCAAGAACAGAGAGCCTGTCTCGGTGGGTCACGCCAGTCAGGGGCTTCGGGCAAAAAGGAAGGTCTCATAGGTTGGCATGAGCGCTGTGGTATCCTAGGCTGCAGGCTCTGGCCCCTCCCCCCTTTGTGAAGGGTTGGGGGAGCTCTCACTGCTGCTGCTGCTGCGAAGTCCATCAGGTTGCAGGTTCCTTGTGTGGTCCATTTGTAGTTGTTCGGGCTGTTTCAGTTCTTTTCGGACCACAATGTGTTCGTCTCTCACGCTGCTGAATTGTGGAGTCAATGTTTGACTTTCAGTTCTGCATGCAGGTGGCCTTCAAGGGCCTTAGCTTTAGTGTCGCTTTAAATTCAAACAGTTCCTTACGTTCTTTAACTGGCAAAGTTCAACAGCTGTCGGAGCCTCCTGAGGACTGGTGACCTCCCTCAATTGCTCTGCTCTGTCATGGTTCTTGCATCTGTCCAGTGCCTTCTCATGCTGAGTGGGTTGGTTCTCTGTGGAACTCAGTGACTTGCAGCGTTCGTTCAATTACCTCCTGTTGGAAGGCCGTATGAGCATGGGCTAAGGAGAGAATGAAGCTCTTTGTGGCTCAGGTCAGGTGTCAAGTGTGTGCTGGTGCTGCCAATCTTGCTGTCCCTTGCTCTGCTGTTGCAGGTTGTTGACTGCTTTAGTTGAAGGGCAACCATCACATTGTTCCGCTGGGTCTCCAGGGGGTCCTGGATGGCAGGGCTGGATGTACTGGGCAGACAGGCACACTTATGGGGACATGAGAGAAAGAGATAGCACAGGCAACTGCAAGTTCATACAGCTATGTGGGCCATATAGGAAGTGGCTAGCTGAAGTGGGGGAAGCCAGCATGAGACTAAGTTGTTTAACTATCTTGGATGACAGCTGTAAGCGGTGTTTACTGATGACGGGGCTGGTACACGTCATTACTATTACTCAGAATACAGATGATTCCTTTCCAGAGATTATCACCATAAGGTAAATGAATAGAACAAACTGGTAGAGAGAGAGAGAGAATGAAATAAGAAAAGGGAAAGGAAGGAAAGAGGTTTTTACCTATTTAGTTTTGCTAGGAGATATGGTTAAGCAGGTGTCACTGGTTCAATTGATGACCTAATCTCTAGACTAACAGAGAAACACCAGATGCCTTGAGGTCGAAAGGAGAAGAAACAACGGGAAGAGTTTCTAGTCCTTTCCGGAGCCAAAAGTGCACTGGACGGTGACCGTACTTCATGTACTCAGTCAGCACTAAGGAGTGAGGAGGGGGAGCTGAGAGATAGGTGTTAGCATAGTAATAACCTATAACTCATTATGCCTCATTAAGGAAACAACAGTTTCTAGAACTACTGTAATCCTATTAAAAAAAAAAAAAAAAAAAAAAAAAGGGAAGAGGGTGATGGTAGAATAACACAAAAAGGGTAAAAACAGAAGCTCTAGGGAACCTAAAGAGAAGGTGAATACCTAAGTTGATTTAATTAAATGCTAAGTTTAATTAAAACCAACTTGGCTGAATAGAGATATTCAGACTGAAACCAAAAGGAAGTGAAGGAAATAAAAATGAAATGTAGAGGAAGAATGAAGTTGGACAAAATAGAATTAGAATTTCCTAATAGATTTAGAAATCTAAAAGGAAAGGTAAACAGACAAAATTGATTTATTTAACTTTTCAAATTTAACCAAATTCAACTTGGCTGCATAGGGATAGTCAGGTGAACAAAGTATTAGCATGAAGTAGAACTAAGATAGAGAAATAAAGAGTAAACTCAGAATTTCCTTGTAGCTTTAGGGGACAGGAAACTAAACAAATTGATTTAATTACATTTTAAATTTAATTTAAATTCAACTTGACTGAATAGAGACTTGACGATGCGAGTGACGCCACGCACGCACACAGACACACACAAATGGTTTAAACCAGAGATGGGTGCCTTTGAGGCGTGCCTTGTGAAGCTTTGGAATTCAAGTGAATTGTTTGTCTTGCAGCAGTGATTCAGAGCGTGTGTCAAACTGCCACAGTCACGTGATTTCAGTAAACGAGGCTTTGTGATGCATCCTAGCAGTTTCAAAGTGTTTCAAGATGTCCAAGGTTCATCTCTAAGTCCCATGAACCCATGTCTATACATGATTTGTACATGAAATGTGTCTAACACATTTAAATGACGCATTTGATAAAGGGAAGTGACGTACTGTCATGTTTTGTCTGATATAGTTCAGTTTTTATTAACAAGCACTACCGTTTACTGAAATGTCATGTCTTGACAGAAACCTCATGTTTAAGGATATTAGATGATTCATTGATCACTTTTAATTGATTACAACTTAATAATAACCATTTGTGAATGGCTTATTAAAGATGTCTCGTATTCGTATATCTCTAGTATTCACTACGCTTACTGTTCTGACCCGCAAAGGGGCGTTTTGAGCGGTTCGAACAGTGAATCGTTTGTGACGCAATTGATTCATTTGATTCCGAGCATTACAACGCTTTGTGTCCCCATCAACAGTTCAAATCAAAGTCCCTCCTAAAAGGGATCCCAAAGTCTATAAAGTCTTCGGCTTGAATGCTTCGCGCTCGTACGTGTCTAGGTGCTAGAAGGGTGCTAGCAGCTTTTAGTCTAGCTAAAGGGTTTTAGCTTGTAGGGTATACGTGTAGGATTTCTATAGAGCTAGATTTGGCTACACGAGGTTTGTTGTTTGCACAACAGTCTGTGATGTGGGTGCTGTTATCAGACTTTCAGAGGTGTCTGCTCTTCACGCTCTGTTGTCATGCGTTGCCAGGAGATCAATGCCAGCCTGCAACACGATCAGAATAGAGCAGAATTCTAACCGTGCTGCAAGTCCGCATTGAGAACTCCAGTGTGGTCACGCATAACTCACAAATCACAACAACACATCACTTCACAGAGAGTGGCGAATTGCTAGTTAGCTAAGCTAGAATTTACACCACAAATTCATTGCGTGCATTTCATATGTGCGGTCCAGCGCATTAATATGAATACGGTGACGTAACGAATAGTAAAAAGGCCTTAAATCGGTGAATGGGAGTCTCGCCCAGAACACCATTACAAACTCTGTAGTGAGATTTCTTCATCACACAGGTAAATTTATGCTGCTTAATCTGGAATTCCGCCATCAGAAAAAGGCTTACGCGTTTACCGCTGAAAGTGGGGATTTCTTCGCCCAAGATCAGGGTAGTTTATTTGTTCGTGCTGCTAATCTGAGATTCGATCGTCAGAAAGACTTATGCATTTAAAGCTGAAAGTGGGGGTTTCTTCGCCCAAGTTCAGGTAAATTTATTCTAATACCCTTTGTATGCACTGCTAATCTGCGATTCCGTCGTCAGAAAAGTCTTACGCTCGTTTAGCAACTGAGATTATGATTTCTTCGATAATTTCAGGTTAGCTTCTTCGTGCTATTTAAATATGCATTATAGCATCGAGGAACGTTCTGCCGTTCAAGGGAATGCGCATTCAAGCCCTAGTTTTGCTGATTTTATCAGAAATTTGTATGTGCATGTATAAGATGTCAATAAAGATTATCAAAACACATGATTGATTACTGGTCCATCTGCAAACAATTGCTTAAAATGATGCCTTTCAATTCTCCACCAAATATTTAGCGAAAATTAACTCAAAGGGGAAATATGAATAATTATTCATAATTCATTATGATTAATTATGATTTATTATGAATATGCAAATTCGTTAATCAGATTAACTGGACGTAGCTACATTAAAATTAACATTACAATCAGTTAACCTGTTGGTCCAGTGAACGCTCAGGGTTGATTGTTTATTAATTCTAAGAAATGTCAATTTCCAAGTTATGGAAAAATAATATTTCTTATTGTACTGTACTACTCAGAGCAGGTAGTCTGGATCTATCACTTAAGAGGCAATTCATTAGCAGACGGAGTCAGAACCAATCGTGTATTGTGCACAATCTTTATTAACTAACTCACAAACACATAATTAAACTAACAAACACATAACATAACATACACAAATGGTCACACACACACACGCAAGTCAGAATGAGTAATGATACAGTTGAACAGGAAGAGATGCTGTTACTAGAGCTACATGAAATGTAAAAGGCAATCTGGAAAGGACTCATCAGTTTCTTTTAGCAATAGCAAAGGTAAAGTCTTTACAAATCAATACTAAATCGCTGTTTAGCATTAAAATGTACGTGGCACTGTTCGCTGGTTTTTAACCTCTGGTCAAAGTCACACCTCTCAGTTGTTGACCAGACCAATGTAGATGTTGTAATTCTGGGTGGCAACACCCCTCCTGTCAGGGCTTTTACGACCCAGAAAGATTAACAAGCTGAGTCCTTGAATCAGAACTATTAAATATTCTTTTAATACTGATGTGTTGCACAGGTATGGATGTACCGTATACACAAGCATTTAAATCTTCCCGCTACTAACGTATAGACACTAAACATGGTCATAACATTTAACAATCATCAACAACATGTAAGTACAATGAGTACAATACAACATCAGTAATAATGGATACCATTTCCTGAGAAGGATTCATTTATAGCACAGTCCGTCTATACATTAATGCCATGTGTTCTGTGTGGAAAATGCAGGGAAGATGCAGATTTTCTGTGTCTCTACTCTGTTCTCCATGCGGCAACCACATTCCTCAGCGCAATAAACTTGTAACTGAAAGCTTCCCGGGGGATGGGGACAGACTCCAGAGTGAGCTTAAACTATTGGTTAACTAACCAATAATTGTGTCTGATTTGTCTCAGTCATTACACAGCACAACTGTTTGTAACATTGATAATAAATCATCATATTAGAATGATTTCTGAAGGACCATGTGACACTGAAGACTGGAGTAATGATGCTAAAAAATTCAGTTTTGCTTCACAAATCAATATATTTTGAAGTATATTAAAACAGAAAACCATTATTTTAACTGTAAAAATATTTCACAATATTACTGTTTTCTGTATTTTTGATCAAATAAATGCAGCCTTCTTGCAAAAACATAACATATATATATATATATATATATATATATATATATATATATATAGCATCTAACTACTATTTGCACTTATTGCAAAGAGAATACTTTTTTATAGGGCAAATAGAATATTAAGCTTTTTTCACTTAGTGTAAGTAGCATATAAGAAATGGTGCTATTTTCACTTAGTGTAAATAGATTCTGTTGCTATTTTCACTTAAAGCTATTTTCACATTTTGCAGTCTGTTCCCACGGATTTAAACTGTACTCGTCCAAGAAGAGAACAGGCTTCCGGGTTATCGCAAATAAAATAATGATATTTTTATATAGGGCAAATAGAATGAATCTTAGGCCAAATACTTTTTGTGTAGGCCTATGTGGAATGCATCAAATTGTCTTAACTACATGCTTAAAATAATTCTCTGAAGCACTTTTTTTCTAACTCAGAAGACACCGATTTTAGGATAAGGTCAAGAAGGGATACAGCTACGGACACTGGGAATGCGCTAAATTAATATTTGGTCATTTAATTACTGTATGAGCACGAACAGCCCATTACCAACACATGTATATCAAACTTCTAAAAACTTTGTAAACATGGAAAACAATAAACACATGCTGATTTTTATGAATTTATGATGCTGGTGGTGAGTGTAAAATCAAATTCAAAACAGCCATTTCACCTGGAAGATTAAGGTTGTGATATTAATGTTGGCCACTAGAGGGGGCCATACGATCAGGAATCTTTTAACCTTAATCTTTTCTCTATCATTTTTTCTTTGTTTTTTCACTTTTACATGCCCCAATAAAATATTATTTGTCAAGTTTCCAGACATGATTGCTGTAGGCCTACATTTAAAATGAAGAGACCATTTTATTCATCTCTTTTAACATAACATACACGATTCCGTTCTATTCCGTATTGTTTTGCAGGCAAAAGCTCAGTAAACTACAATCACCAAAACAACACTTCATGATAACAATGTAATGGAACAGTAGAGGCACTTTACCAAAACAGAAAAAAAAGTTTACGAATAAAGCATTCATTCGTCATTTTATGATACTACCGTTGTTAGGTTTTAAGTAAACATTATAGTTATAAAGTAAAACGACAATAACAACAACAATAATAATATCAGGCTGACAACCCGATGGGCAAGATTACATTTACATTTAGTCATTTAGCAGACGCCTTTATCCAAAGCGACTTACAAATGAGAGTAGTAGAATCAATTAAATCAACATGAGAACAACAGTATGTAAGTGCTGAGTGAAGTCACAGTTATGTCAGTAAAGTGCTCATAGCGAATTTTTTTTTTTTTTTTATATAAATACATACACAGATAGGAGAAGAATATTAGTCAAGGTAAGTGCTACTACTACTGGGTCAAGTGCTGACGAAAAAGATACGTCTTTAGCATTTTTTTGAAAATGGCTAGAGACTCAGCTGCTCGGATAGAGCGTGGTAGGTCATTCCACCAGCCAGGAACAGTCCCGGAGAAGGTCCGTGAGAGTGATTTTGTGCCCCTATGTGATGGCACCACAAGGCGCCGTTCACTTGCAGAACGCAGGTTTCTGGAGGGCGCGTAAGTCTGAAGTAGTGAGTTAAGGTATAGCGGTGCAGAGCCAGCTGTCGTTCTGTAAGCAAACATCAGAGCCTTGAATTGGATGCGAGCAGCTACTGGCAGCCAGTGCAGACTGATGAAGAGAGGAGTGACGTGCGCTCTCTTCGGTTCGTTGAAGACCAGTCTTGCTGCAGCATTTTGGATCAGTTGTAGAGGCTTGATAGTGCATGCTGGAAGGCCAGCCAAGAGAGCATTACAGTAGTCCAGTCTGGATAGAACAAGAGCTTGGACAAGAATTTGTGTGGAATGTTCAGATAGGAAGGGTCTAATCTTCCTGATGTTTTACAAGGCAAATCTGCAGGACCGGGTCGTTGCTGCAACATGATTTGTGAAGGTTAGACCATCATCCATCACCACTCCAAGGTTTCTGGCTGTCCTGGAAGGAGTGATGGTTGAAGACCCAAGTTGAACTGAAAGGTTGTGATGAAGTGTTGGGTTTGCACCGATCACAAGCAGTTCCGTTTTTGCAAGGTTGAGTTGGAGGTGGTGGTCCTTCATCCAGGCAGAAATGGCTGTCAGGCAGGCTGTGATGCGACCAGCAACCGTCGGATCATCTGGTTGGAATGAGAGGTAGAGTTGTGTGTCATCAGCATAACAGTGATGGGAGAAACCATGATCCTGAATGACCGATCCTAGTGATGACGTGTAGATGGAGAAGAGAAGTGGACCAAGCACAGAGCCCTGAGGTACCCCAGTAGCAAGATGATGTGACTTGGACACCTCACCTCTCCAAGATACCCTGAAGGACCTACCTGAGAGGTAAGACTCGAACCACTGGAGCGCGGTTCCCGTGATGCCCTTCGACATGAGTGTAGACAGGAGGATCTGGTGGTTCACTGTGTCAAAGGCAGCAGACAGGTCCAGCAAGATGAGTACTGATGATTTTGAAGATGCCCGTGCCAGTCTCAGGGCTTCAGTGACTGAGAGCAGGGCAGTCTCAGTAGAGTGGCCACTCTTGAAACCAGACTGGTGGTTGTCAAGGAGGTTGTTCTGTGAGAGATAAGTAGACAGTTGGTTGAATACAACTCTCTCAAGTGTCTTAGCAATGAAAGGAAGAAGGGATACTGGTCTGTAGTTTTCTAAAAGAGCTGGATTCAGAGTGGGTTTCTTAAGCAGTGGGGTAATCCTAGCCTGCTTAAAAGCTGTGGGAAATGTTCCAGTGTGAAGGGAGGAATTGATAATGTGAGTGAGTGCAGGTAGAATTGAGGAGGAGATGGCCTGAAGAAGAGGAGTGGGGATAGGGTCTAGCGGACAGGTAGTAGGGTGATTGGAAAGAATGAGTTTGGAAACATCTGCCTCAGAAAGCATGGAGAAGGAGGGGAGAATTTGTGTGTTTTCAATTAAGATGTTCTTGTCAGTGTGTGGTGTGGAGAATTGGCCGCTGATGGTTGTTATTTTATGTGTGTAGAAAGTGGCAAAGTCATCAGCTGTAAGAACTGATGTGGGAGGGAGGGGAGGAGGGCAAAGAAGAGAAGAGAAGGTTTTGAAAAGTGTTCGGGAGTCGTTTGAGTTGTTAATTTTAGTGTGATAGTAGGAGGTTTTAGCATTGGTGACATTAGTAGAGAAAGAAGAAAGGAGTGACTGATATAAGCTAAGGTCAGTAGGATTTTTAGATTTGCGCCACTTCCTCTCTGCAGCCCTGAGTCTAGACCGATGCTCACGGAGAACATCAGAAAGCCAGGGGGCAGAGGGGGTGGCGCGGGCTGGTCTGGTTAAGAGGGGGCAGAAATCATCTAAGCAAGATGATAGAGTGGTGCAGAGAGTGTCAGTAGCAGTGTTAGTGTCCATTGATGAGAATTGGTTAGCGGGAGGAAGTGTGGATGAGACCGAAGAGGATAGATGAGATGGTGAGAGGGAGCGTAGGTTTCGCCGAAAAGTGACGTGTGGTGGGGTGTGTGATGAGTTGGGGGTCAGGTTGAGTGTGAAAGTAATGAGAAAGTGGTCTGAGGTGTGTAGTGGAGTAACCAGTGAATTGTCGGTGGAGCCACAGCGTGTGTAGATGAGGTCCAATTGGTTACCTGATTTGTGGGTAGCTGAGGTAGCCACTCGCTTGAGATCAAATGAGGCAAGCAGCGTGTGGAAGTCAGCAGCCTGAGGTTTGTCTAGATGGATGTTGAAGTCACCAAGTACTAGCAGAGGAGTGCCATCCTCAGGGAAGGATGAGAGTAACACATCCAACTCCTCCAAGAAGTTACCTAGCTGACCTGGGGGACGATAAACAACTACAACATGAATTTTGGTAGGGTAGGTGATGGTAATTGCATGTGATTCAAATGAGCCATTTTCAGAGAGAGATGGTAAAGGATTGAACTTCCATTCATTGGACATAAGCAAACCAGTACCACCACCCCTCCCAATCTGGCGTGAGGTGTGAGAGAAAGTGAAATTAGAGGAGAGGGCTGCTGGTGTGGCAGTGTCCTCTGGTTTGATCCATGTCTCAGTCAGAGCCATGAGATGGAGATCTGAATAAGTAGCAATAGCTGTGATGAACTCTGCTTTGTTGACAGCAGACTGACAATTCCAGAGCCCAATCGAAATAGAAAACAATGTACTAGGTGACATGGGTAAAGAACGCAGGTTGTTATGGTTGCGCTGTTTACAGCGTGTAGCGTGCGATTTACGAGGGTTAGTAATAGTGGGAATTTGGAAGCACATATCTAAAACAAGTCAAAAGACAGACAAGAACACACTGTATAAAGAGGAAAGAAAGAAAAGAGCAATACTCAAGTGTCTTGTCAGTGTCGTTGCTCGGTGGAGTCACACAGGTAGAGTCGCTGGTCTTTACACTCTTCGGTCTTCACACGAGGAGGGCTTCACATGAGGGCTGCCGCGTCCGCTGCCGCGGTACACTGTGCACTTATACCAGCTTATTACAACGTTAGTTCAGCAGGCCACGCCTTACTGACTCAGAGCAAACGAGACCAAACGCGATTTGCCACGTGACCTCAGTAAACAAGCAGTAAAGCAACTATACAGCACTAAAATCAACTAGAAACGACAGCAAAACACTTACAGTATGCAGATCCTCTTGTAGCTTCAATGATTCTCTCTAATGAATGCTAAATAACAACTGTTTACCCAGCAAACATGCTTCTTTGGGGCCCGTGTGGGGCCATTGCGGGCAGCCCACTGTGGGCCCAGATACCGGCGTGAAATGCGGGGCACGTGTGGGCCCCACACTATGGGCCCAGTGCGGGGCCCTAGTGGGACAGCCCAAAGTGTGGGCTGACTGTGGGCTGGCCCACACTATGCAGAGTGGGCCCCTGTTGGGGCCAGAAGTGGGCCCACAGCAAGCCCCTTAGGGGCCCGTGTGGGGTCATTGCGGGCAGCCCACTGTGGGCCCAGATACCGGCGTGAAATGCGGGGCACATGTGGGTCCCACACTATGGGACCCAGGTGGGGCGCCAGTGGGACAGCCCAAAGTGTGGGCTGACTGGGCTGGCCCACACTAAGCAGAGCAAAACTAACCATTTGTGGGCCCACAGCAAGCCCACACTGTGGGCAAAGTGTGGGTAAACTGTGGGTACACTGGGAAAAGAGTGGGCATACTGTGAACAATGCACCGATGTGTAAGTACATACCTTTGGCTTTAACAAACAACAAGATTAGTTTGGTTCTACTTTGCATTTGCCACAACACACACAAAAGAAGTTCACTTGTTAAAAGAATACATTGAAAGTCATATGTTTCAAATAATTTCATTTATTCACATTCATGTAAAAAAAAAAAAAAAAAAAAAAAAAAAAAAAATTATACACACATATATATATATATATATATATACACACACACAGTACACACACACACACAATACAATACCATTCAAAAGTTCAGTAATATTTTTAAAATGCTTTGGAAAAAAGTTCTTTCTGCTCATCAATGCTGCATTTATTTGATAAAAAAAAAAAAAAAAAAAAAAAAAAATTAAAAAGAGTAATATTCTGAAATAATATTAACTTAAAATAACTGCAGGGCTTGACATTAATGCTTGTCTAGGACAAGTGGATTTTTTGAAGTGGAAAGTGAAAGAGAATTGTATTTGCCCGACTGGACAAGCAGCCTGATAAAAACGCCAATAACAAAAAATAACTAGGGAATCACCAAAAACATGAGAATTGTTCTGGATTCATTTAGTGTGAAAGGTGACTGATAGTAAAAAATTATATAATATATAATGTACTGACGGTAACAAGGTTGTGCTGTTGTGCTCTCGAGGAAAAATCGCAACAAATGTGCCCAGCTCACTCAAAGAAACTCAGTTTTAGGGTTAGTTCACACCAAAATTAAAATTCTGTCATTAATTAATCACCCTCATGTTGTTCCACACCCGTAAGACCTTTGTTTATCTTCGGAACACAAGTTAAGATATTTTTGATAAAATTCAATGGCTTGGGAGACCTGCACTGACAGCAAGTTAACTTAGACTTTCAAATGCCCAGAAAGGTAACTGTTCCTAAAAACATTTTTAAAACATGTGACTACAATTGTTCAACCTTAATGTTATGAAGTGACAAGAATACTTTTTGTGCATTAAAAAGACTAAATAACGAGCATGTATCATACGATCCCAAACTGCCAAAGTCACATGATTTCAGTAAACAATGCTTCATTGCATCATAAGTGTTTTAAGATTTCAATGGTACAAGTGACTTTGGCAGTTTGATACACGCTCTTTGGCAGTTCTGAATGACTGATTTGAAACAAAAGATTCATAAAGCTTCGAAGCTTCATGAAGCAGTGTTTAGTTCAGTGACGAGTGCTAGATATTGTTGTATAAAGTCGTTATATTGTTTTTTTTGGCACACAAGTATTCTCTTCGCTTCATAACATTAAGGTTGAACATATAAAGGTTTTAAATATGTTTTTAGTAACAGTTACCTTTCTGGCTCCTCACGAGCCATTGGATTTTATCAAAAATATCTTGTGTTCTGAAGATGAACGAAGGTCTTACGTGTGTGGAACGACATGAGGGTAAGTAATGACAGAATTTTCATTTTTGGGTGAACTAACATGACCAAGAGTGCTGAATTCCATCACAATTGAAAATGTGACACTGATTTCATGTCATTGTTTGAATTAATGACTCAATGACTCACTCATTAAGAGTTACCTGCCGCCACCTACTGGCAGTTTAGTTTCATGTTTAAAAGTATCATTCTTTCTGACATTTTTTTATCTAATCTCACAACATTTTTAAATTCAGTTGTAATTTTTCAGTGTAAATCATTTAATTTGACTAGTTACAGTGTCTTATTACAATTATTTAATTTATTGATCAGATTTAAGAATTTAAAATGAAAGATGAAGCATTTATTCAATAATGGGGAAAATGCGCTTTATAAAAGGTAAAAATATCATAAATATGCAGATTTATACATGTCACAACCGGCCTTAACACTGATGCTGCAGAATAAATTGTATTTGCAACAAAGTTTGTGAATGACCGATTTACTTGTCACAGGAAAAGGGTTAATGTCGAGCCCTGAACTGTTTTAATATATTTTACAGTCAAATTTTCCTGTGATGTTAAAACTTAATATTCAGCAGCCTGCATCTAGTTGTCAGTGTCACATGATCATTCAGAAATCATTCATTTGTGGATGGAGATGAGTGATCAATCCCCTCGGGTACCAGTAGATCTTTGCCTGATCTCCAGTCTTCTGGTTCTTCTGCTCCTTCCACCATCCCAGTCTCTTGCATTATGGAGCCATGATTTGACAGAAGTTTCCATTTCGGAAGCTGTGGCCTGGCCGGTTTTTGTGCGCTTTTTTATCTAAAGTGAAAAAACAACAACAATTGAAACATTAATTTAAAAAACAAAAAAACAAAACACGAGTTTTGTTTACATTACATTTGTGTTTTCCCAAGGGTTAGGACATTTCCAACCCAGGGAACAATCTTTTGAGAACATCTAAATTCACTTTGACTGGAGAATCCTGAGAATAATTTGAGTTCCTGAAAAATAGTTCCAGGTGTTGTTTATTAATATTAAAAACAATTTTAGACTGTTGTTGAAAGAGAAAGATACAGAGAGTGAACAAATTGAGGGCATGATGAACTGAGAGCATGAGAACAATTTACTAAAATTGTCAACACAATGTAAAGAAAAAAATTGTTTGCTACTCAACCTCGTGTCATTCCAAACCTGCATGATTTCTTCTGTGGAAGATGATATTTTGAAAACTGACCATGTTTTTGTCAATACAATAAAAAGTCAATGGGATCCAATGCAGTTTACATTGTATGGACAAAACAGATGAAAAATTCTTCAAAATATCTTCTTTTGCATTCCACAGAAAAAAGTAATACAAGTTTGGAACAACATGAAGAACTATACCTTTAATGTAAGAAATCATTGATGACTTTAGCTTTCAGCATGAATATGTAATTTTTATTAAAATAAATGCAAATGCTGAGAATGTGTCTGACAGTCAAAAATGTACTTACACAGCAAAAGATGCAGTGACCTGTGCCTGAGCGGCTCTCCTTAGGTTTATTTAGCTGTGGTTAACAAAATCACAAAGGAGAAAAAGAGAGAAAGAAATATTGAATAAATCTATACAAATTAAAATGTACTATATTCATTTTTCATCAGTGATTACTGACTAATCATCATGTCAGGAGTTCTCAGCTCTGGTCCTCGAAGTGCACTGTCTTGCACAGTTTATGTCCACACCTGATCAATCTCACCACATGTGACTTTCTAGTCAGTAAACCAAAAGAGCTCAATTGGCTTGTTCAGGTGTGTTGGACCAGGGTTGGTGCTAAAGTCTGCAGGATAGTGGTCCTCGAGGCCCAGAGCTGATATCCCCTGCAATATGTTCTGAACATAACAATTCAGAGATCCAGAATGACTGCTAGATCAATCACTTACGACAGTGGTGTCCAGTCCTGGTCATGGAGGACCAACGTCCTGCAGAGTGTAGCTCAAACCATCCTGTAGTTCCTGGTCATCCTGAAGACCTGTAGTCAGGAATCAGGACTAGATGGCAAAGAATACTGAAAAGAGAGAGGACAAACAACATTTCAATGTACATATTCATGAATAAAAGATTTAAACTGGCTTCATACCAATCACATCTGAGAATGTGACACATGGCACCACTGTACTGTCAGATGCAGTGATACCCAAAAGATTAACAGATAACAAGCAAAATGTTTATGAAAGTACAGTTATTTGGTGCAATCAACAATACAAAAACTGAGAATGTGTCAGACAGTGAGTCGAATACTTACAGAGCAGAACCAATGATCTCTATACACACAATGAAAAGGAGAAAAAGAAACAAGAATTAATATTTCAGTTAAATATTGCTCTGTATGGATGAACGTGCTGATGAAATGTAGGCCTATACATTCAAGAGAAATTATACATCAATATTTAATGTGAATATAACTGAATTAAAAATTTTAGGCCATGAAATTATATCTTTTCATAATTAATTAATTACAGATGGTTGGTTTCATTTGAAATACACAGGCCAATGACTTATCTCTCCCTGCGTCTCAATCAGCTCATCAGCTCCCTAGCTCATGAATCAGTATTTCATTAAAGTGAATGAGGCCGACTCCCTGATCAGTGCCCTAACTACTGAACTAGGGAGCTGATTGAGACACGCTCTCTCTCTCTCCGACCCCGTGCACGCGCCAGCTTGTGCGTGAGACAAAGCCTTCAAATTGTTATTTTGAGGTCACGTTAACATGATAGCAATATAAAAATACAAAGCACATGTATATAAATAAATATGGTTTGCTGTCTGAGCTGTCAGAGCACAGGGTTTATCGATGTATGAACGGTTATAAAATCATATGTAACGAGATTTAATGTCCGTTTTATAGTTAAAATAGCGACGTAAACGAGGCCTACATGACTGAATCATTATAGCTCGGTTGTAGTTCGCAAAAATAGCAACAGGAGAACAATAATAAATCAAATTAACAATTAAACAATTCAAGGCATTGAATTTATGCAGTTTTAAAGTACATATATAAATTATAGATGGGCTAGTCGACCGTTATAACCGTTAGTCATTTAAACGGCAGCATATGTTACAATCAGATTAAAACACTAAAAACGGGTGTAATTTCATTTTAGTCAATAAATTCATTAGCATTTTCATCTGTTACACTAATTTTAACAGAAATATCAGAAATTACCATTTAAAAAAAGCTTATAATTTAAAAAGCTTACCTGTTTGAAGCAGAACTGGGCGGTGCAGTCGAATCCGGAATGACAGCTCATTAGCAATGCAGTTCCAGCAGTCTCATTGGTTAGAATTAATCACGTGATGACGCAATCTTCCGTATTACTAATAAAAATATATTTTTTCCTTTTTTGCCATTTCAGAAATATATAAAAATATCAAATTCATCAGTGATGTATTCTATAAATATATTTTAAAAACCCATTAAGAACAGTTATAGTTAAATTTATATATTTATTTCTGTCCAATAAGTGAATATATTGTTATTAATACCGGTGTTGTGTTGCTGTTCAGTTTTAGTGGTGTGGGCTGTTGAATCTAATGACATATATATGACTGAATCATTAAAAATAGTTTGATTAACCCTGATTTAACAATGATTTAACTGTGCTGTTAACATGGTATGCAGATCCTCTTGTAGCTTCAATGATTCTCTCTGATTACATTCTTATTAAATCATTGTCTCTTCCACTCCAAACCCACTACAACTGAGAGACATTCCAGATGCATATTTCATTCAAATATATTATGCAACTGGACTATCAGAAGAGTTATCCAGTGTCATATTTAATATGGCCGACGGGAATAGGAAAGAGGTTCAAAAAGACTTTATCATTCATCTTGTCCAATGTGGCCCTATACTTCAAGTTAATGGACAACATATTACTGTAAATAAAAATAATTCAAGTTATTAGCACATTACAGTGTAGCTATCATGCCATATTTACGCATCCATGGACAGAGAGTGCAAATATTTCGGCTCATTATTAGGCTATCCCATATGAGAAGGTGTCGGTGTACATAATACATCAAAATGTACAGTAAAAATGTTCAGTAGCCAATAACGTTTCATTAAACTGTTTTACAATGCACAGGCCTTTAATCAAAGAGAAACACCGGCACAAATTTGGGCACAATGACGACACATTCTGTATTAGAGCCATATGTAAATGTCATGGATGGAACAATAAAAAAAGTCCATTGATGCATTAGACAGTGTAATGAAAACAAAAATTGCTTCATCTAATCCGTTGCTCATCTACTTTGCATTCATTTTGTTAATGTCCATTTGTATAGTAGTTTGTCGTTTCTGTTTGATTGATTCATTTTCCTTAGTAGTATTTAGTGTGTGAGATATTTTACTCTTGTATATCTTTTTGTTAATAAATTATTTTTTATTACAAACTGTGTCATTCTTGTGTTGATAATCAGAGGCTCTACAAGCTCTCCCAAATCTCACTAAATCCTTCATTGATTGGTCAGATGACAAACTTCCTCCAATTTCTAAAATTCTAATTCAGTCAACAATCTTCCATGATTTTTTATTGTCAAGATGAGATTCCTTGGCTGGTGCCCCATAGTATAGGAAGGAATCATCTGAAACTCTCACTCTCACCTTAGGTGATGTGTGACCAAAAACTCAATATTAATACTAAATATTAATATTTAAGACCATAAATCATTACATTTGTGGTGCCCTCGTGTGAGGCTAAATACAAAATCACTACACGTTCATGACCTCAAGGCTAGATTACTGTAATGCTCTACTGAGTGGCTGCCCTGCACGCTTAATATTAAACTCCAGCTGGTCCAAAATGCTGCAGCTAGGATTCTTACTAGAGCCAGGAAGATGACCATATTAGCCTGGTTCTGTCAACACTGCATTGGCTCCTTATTAAACATCATATACATTTTAAAATCTTGCTAATTACTCACAGGCCCGGTTTCACAGACAGGGCTTAGCCTAAACCAGGATTAGGCCTTAGTTCAATTAGGGATAATTTGAGTAGCTTTTATAAACATGCCTTAGAAAACAACATGACTGGTGTGTGTCTTGAGACAAAGCAATGGCACTGACATATTTTAAGATATATCAGTACGAGTTGCTTTTAGTTAAAACAGCTCAAACATGCATTTTAGTCTAGGACTAGCTTAAGCCTTGTCTGTGAAACTTAGGGACAAAGTACTAAATGGTTTAGCTCCCCAGTACTTAAGTGAGCTCTTAATGCATTATAGTCCTTCACGTCTATTGTGATGTCAAAATTCTGGCCAGTTGATAATATCTAGAATACCAAAATCAACTGCAGGTGGTAGATCCTTTTCCTGTTTAGCACCTAAACTTTTTATTATCACTAACATTTAGATATTTAAACCAAATAAAAATAACTGACAGTCTAAATGTCTGGCTATATAAAACTAGGCTGGGCAAGGCATAGCCTTCCCCCAGTGATGGACTAATGTGGAATTTTCTCATTCAAACCACTGCAAAATTTGGCTTGCATTCCTGAACCCAAAGCTGAATGTCTTTTCCCATGTAACACATCAGTCATGGTGCATCATGGTTCTGTAGCGTCTGGACCAATCAGCCACACAATTATTCATTGTATTTAATGAATTACCCATAAACTCACTCTCACTATCAAAGTTCTCAGAACTCATCCCCCTAAAACTGCAACCAGCATCCCAAGTGTAGCTAGCACACAGGCACAACTAGGTGTCCTGTTACAGTTATATGGTACTTTTATGATCCAGAAGAATGCTGTAGAGACTAGGGACTCATTCTTCCTGAGAAGGACAAATAAACTCTCTTAATCCTATGTATTCTCTATATAACCACTTGGGAAATGTATAAACATGTACCCAATTTTCCCATCTCATGACTTTCCTTTTATAGGCTTTATTCTATGTATTAATTCTCTCTTTTGAACTATTTTGGTATTAATGTTCCATAGTTGCAAATGTATAGTTAACTGAGATCACATTAGCAGCATGTTTGGTATCCACAGACTCCAACTTTTATTTCCTATTTGGTAATTTATGTTACATTATACTAACTCTGTGACATGTTAATATTATAGGAATCTAGAAGGTTATTCTCTCATTCATCCAATCCAGTGTCTTATGCTAATATCATTCTACAGAACAAAGACTCGTAAAACTTCCCTCTGAAAGGGAAACTCCTTATTGGCTCAGACACCCCAAGAGGGTGTGACATCTTCACCCCTTTTATTCACGGTTCACAAGATCAAACCCCCTTCTCTTCCTGCTCTTCTTCTCTTTTA
The DNA here is from genome assembly GCF_024489055.1 of Chanodichthys erythropterus. Taxonomy (NCBI): domain Eukaryota; kingdom Metazoa; phylum Chordata; class Actinopteri; order Cypriniformes; family Xenocyprididae; genus Chanodichthys; species Chanodichthys erythropterus. The sequence continues at coordinate 38,408,340 of NC_090239.1, forward strand.
CTGACAAATGCTGACGTCAAGATGATGCTGTAAGAAGCTAGAAGCTTCTAAGGAACCCCAAGCTTGTGCCTAGACCTTCCATTCACCAAAGATCCTCTGAATCCAACTGGTTCTCTTCATCAAGACAATATCAGCAAAGATTCAATGGAAGCCTCCACAAATTGCATCAGGACAGTTTTAATTCAACTTGGAGAGACATGCAAGTATCAAACTTAGTCTCATTATTTGATACATTGAGTATCCTTACCCCTTTTAAAGAAGGGCCTGTTAAAACTAAACTGATGGTTTGCTCAAGGCTGTTGATCTGCTGAATGTCCAATAATGTTGCAACTTCCTGCTTTACTGTACTCTGCTTTAGCTCTCTCTCTCTTGGTAAACTATATGCATGTATATGTGTGAATGTTAGAGTAGTTTAAGTGTTTAGTCTAGTTAATAAAGTCTTGTTCATATCACACGTAAAGTTGTCTGTGCTTTGCGCTCATATACGGGAGTCCCTATTCATGTCGGTCCTGACTACAGGCATTTAGTAGAATAACATTGTTATTTCCCATAACCTGGAAATGAACATTTCTTAGTTAATAAACAATTAACACTGTGTGTTCACTGAACAACAGGTTAATTGATTGTAATATTAATTTTATTACATTAAGTTAATTTTATTAACTGATTAAAATATTAATAATTAATTATAACTAGTTATGATTAATTATTCATATTTATTTTGAGCTAATTTGCTACAGTTCATAATAATTCACCTGTTCCGAAAGATAAATATTCCAGTTTATATGATTTATGTGATTGACGTGTCCAGTGTGCACAGATTCAAGTAGTTGTCACATGTCAAAAAACAAACTGTGCAGATCCGTTGAATTGGTTTATTGTAAGTGAAACACTTGAGTTTGCTAGACAGTGTGTTAGCCTTATCAATTGCTTACTGATGATGACACATAGCGACAGAGCTAAAAGTACATTTTTTTGAAAGAAGCCTACCTTTACCTGTTGAGAAACACACAGGAAAGAGCTGTATTTGTGATATTTGAGTTGGGGGATGCACAACACATGAAAGAGGCATTTGCAAAATATGCTTTTGTATTTTGTAATTCCTCTAAAGGTGAAGTATGTAGTTTCTGCAACACTAATGTTGCAGTATTGGTCGGTGCATTGGACAAGAAAAAGTGGTATTGAGCCATCCCTACCATCATCATGCTGCAGGCCCAAATAGGCAAGATGCCAAAAGAGCAACAAAAAAATTGCCATTGCCATTTATTTCAGTCTTGTAAAACTTAATTTTACAGAAAAGACAATGAAATTAATTCTTGTTCCACACATCTTCACCTATTTACTAAAAAAGAAACTTGTAGTGATAAAAGTAAAAAAGTAGAAATATAAAATGTGAATCTAAGATTAAAAGACACTAAAAGAATCATGTTTTTGTTAAATCAAGTTTTAGCTAATGTGTTCAGTTAAGCAATAACTCAATAAATGACAAATTACTTTTTTAAAGTTTGATTTCACAACGTATCTTGCTATATATATATATATATATATATATATATATATATATATATATATATATATATATATATATATATATATATATATATATATATATATATACATATATATTTTTTTTTTACAAAAGGCAAAATAAAGCTAAGGCATCCAATTAGAAAGGCAAAACAAAAGAACACAACACACATATCTACTAAATATCTATTTAGAGTCTTACACCACAATATTCTATATAATGTTATTTTTTTCCCCCAAATAAAAACTGATAACCTGAAGATATTTCTATCAAAATACCAGAACTCTCCCTCTTTGCAATATACAATTTGCAGGAATTAATTCCACATTAAAAATGGTGCAGGTACAATTATCATAATTCTTGTAATATTTTGTTTTCAAATGTTTTTAAAAAAGGAATTATAGTAAAAGTCAGCTGTATTCATTTGGATCTACAAATTAAAGTCATATTGTTTATTTGAAAGGTTCTAGATTGCCTGTTAAGGCAGAGTCCATGAGGTCATCATCCTCTGTATGCATATACACAGGACTTGGACGTGAGGACCGCTCAGAGCTAAGCAACAGCATTGAAGTTTCTGAAGCTATAGGGGATCTGGACCAGCCATCTGTCTTTGCTGTGTAAGAGGATGGCCCACAAGACATTGTTGACTTCTTCTTTTCTTTATCTCGATCTCTGTCCCTATCCCGCTCTTTCTGCTTCTTCTTCTCTTTTTTATGTTTCTTGTGTTTTTCACTCTGGTTAATGGATATGGAACTCATGTAGTCTTGCATGGGTTGGTGTGGTCTCATAGTTTGGTCATCATCAGAGTTAGGACTGTTCTGATGAGACTTTTCAGCAACTGAACTGCTACCAGACTCGCTCTCACTGTCTGGATTTACAGGCGTGTAGCCAGGAGAACGGCTGTGGCTTGGGGAGCTGCGGTCATGTTTTGGTGTAGAGCCACTAAAAAGGGGTGATGCTTTGTGGCCTGAGTGCTGGGAACGCATGGCACCATCTCCAGAAATTTCTCCAGGTTTCTGAAGGGTTACTTTAGATTTAATACTTGGAGAACCCCCTTCTGGCTTGCTAATAATAATCTTTGCCACACCAGTGCCAGTCACTGCACTACTTTTAGAATCAATCATCTTCTTGTCACCAGAATTGCTGCCTGATCCAGACACCTTGGATTTGCCATCTTTGTCCGTCTTGTCTCGCTTGCTCAGAAAATCACCTCCCTGGGAGGACATACCATGCTTGGAGGATGTAGGACCAGCATTTTGTGGCATTACCCCACCTGCAGTGCCACCACAGCCTTCACCCTCCTCCCCACCAATGCCCCCACTACCAACACTCTTCAGTTTGTCAATGACTGCGGTAAGAGATGGCTTTTTGTTTCGGCTTGGGGACTTTCCCTTTGCATTAGGGTTGCTTACACTGCCACCACCTCCTCCACCACTGCAACTCCCACCACTGTTCCCATATTGTGAATGACCACTTGAAGAAAAGGGCATGGAGCCTGATGATGAGGAGGAGCTTGCAGAGGAAGTAGAAGATGTAGAAGTGCTTGTGGAAGAGCTACTGCCTAACTGTTTTTGAGTACCCATTCCACCACTTGAAGAGGATTTGGACCCACCTGATCCTCCACTACCTGAGCCAATAGGGGATTTAGCCTTAGATGAGGGTGGGGTTCCAGGCACCTGGCCTTGTTGAAGTTTCATTGGAGAGGACAGCTTGTCTGAACTTCCAGAACGAGAGTGTGAGGGTGATATGTTGGGCTTGATGTTGGGATTCATGAGTGAGCCAGGAGGCTTACCACCTTGGGGCTTATTTTTGTTTCCACTTCCTGTTCCACTGCTGCCACCACTGACTGAGCCAGACAAACCATGCTTTGTTATGGGAGAGGAGGATTGCTTGCCTGTGCCCATTCCCATGGAAGATCCTTTGGATTGAGAAGGCATACCACTTCCAAGACCTGCAATGCTTGATGGTTTGGGAATATTGCCTTGCCCAGCAGAGCCTTCAAGTTTACTACTTTTTATCTTCCCTGAAGAAGAGGAAGAGTGGGAATGGTGACTTTTGTTATTGCTTGTGCCACCTGTACTACCAGTACTTCCACTTGTTGAGCTACTTGATGTGTAGCCTCCATGAGATGACGTTTTTCCTCCAGTTAAAGTCCTGGGTATCTGTATAGTGATTTTTGGGATTGGTGGAGTAGCACCTCCTGGTGGGGTCTGAGACCTGCCTGAGCTCCCAGGGGACTTAGATCCACCCGCATTAACTAATCCTCCGGAAGTGGCACTCCCAGAAGGAGGAGTGTAAGGTCGACCCCCTGAGCTGTGTGAAGGTGACTTGCCATCTGGATCCAGCTTTTTGCGTTTTGATGTTTTCTCTTTTGATTTTCCCTCACTTGAAGGAGTGCGACTACGCTTTATCTGCTTCATTTCAGAAGAGCATACACTCCCCATTCCTATTCCAGAATTTCCTCCTCCATGATCTTCCTTTGCCCTCATCTGCTGCTGTTTAACCTTTGTATCACCACTTTTAAAATCATTACCAGCTACCACAATGCCCATCATAAGTGGACTTTGGCCCCCACCAGTATGAGAAGGGTGTGAGTCTGCCATATCTGATGCTGGACCCAGTATTGGCTTTCCTCCAGCACCATTTCCAACAAAAATACCCATTTCAAAAGGGTCTTTCAATGAAGTCTCTGGAGTATTTTGGCCGTGTGAGGCAGGATTTTGTGGTGTGCCTGTAGGAGTATTCTGCTGACTTCCTCCACTAAAACTTTTAACCAGTTCAAGTTCTGGGTCAGGGCTGGGGGAGCTATCTTCAAAATAGGTCTGTGAAAAGCTTCCCTGTCCAGATAAAAGCTCTGGGTTGAAGTCTGTGTCTGGGAAGAAATTAGTTGAGGAAGAATCACTATTGGGTGTTGCTGCAGTAGCAGCTTCTGCAATCAAGTCTGCTGCATCAGTAAAGGGATTTTCATTGCTATTTGCATTAAACAGGTCTGCCTCAAACACTGTGCTACCTTGGCCTGAACTGGAAGAATCCCGGAGTGGAGTTCCCATGGAACCTCCTTCTTCACCGGCCATGAGGTGTTGGCCATGACTGCTATTGCTTCCTTTGTTGGCCTGATCAGGAATATCAGAAAGAATATCATTGATATCAGGCCCAATACTGTCAGAGCTGGAGAGGCGGACCATACAGGGTATGGATCCTTGTGGCTGAGACTGGACTTGTGTCTGTGGTTGGACATGACAGTGTGGGTGGTATGGCATTCCAGGACCTGAAGGAGGTGTCCCACACTGACTTGGAGCTGGAGTGATACTATGAGGAGTGTCAAGTCCATCACCCGGAAGACTAACATCAAAAATGGGGTTCTGGGAGGCATCAACGTCCATAGAGAAAAGCTCTCGGTGGAAATCGTCTTCAGAGTGGTGTGTGTGATGATGCTGTTGGGTCATGCCTCCCACTTGCTGCTGCAATTGTTGCTTCATGCTCATTCCACCACCTGCTCCCATTACTCCTTTATCAGAGCCTCTTGGACGCTTTTTCTTGCCCTTGGTACCAGGGCAAGACTGCCCTTGGCTATCTGTCCGCGGGGACCCAGATGAGTTCTGTCTTTCTAGAGGGCTACTGCTGTACAATGCAGCAAAATCTTGTGAGGGATTATCTTTCAGTAGGTTCATCAGCATAGGGTGGTTTTTGGTGTTGCTTGCCGGTGAGGTGGTTGTTGGTGGGGTCTGGTGGGGCTGAGATGGCTGGGGAGTAGGACTGGACCCAACACTGCCTGTTATCTGCAGAAGACTGGTTAGGATTGGATTTTGAGTGACTTTGTTAAAGTCATCTGAACCATGGCTCTGAGATTGTTGATGTTGTTGTTGCATTGCTTGTTGCTGGCCTCCAACCTGTCCCATGGTGTCCATACATGAGCCTCCCTGACCAGTACGACCCATGTTGAAAAGTGAGGTGATTGGGCCTTGGAAAGAACCGCTTCCCCCTACACCCACAACATTGTTGCTTCCTGCAGTGTTGGTCCCACTGCTTAAACCAGGAAGACCCATTGGGTTGGTCCCATCTGGCCCTGTACCCATTCCCATGTAACCTGGGCTACCAGTTGGGGGCAAGTTCTTCTTCACCATAATTTCAACAGTTTCAGCAATAAGGGACAATGCTGGAGTGTCTGCCTGAATGGTCTCTGCCTTGCGTCGGATGGCGCGCATAGTCACAGGAATGGACATGCATCTAGGGAGGGAAAAATAGATGCAACACATAAGTTTTTATGACTCAGCATAAAATACACGTTATTAAGACCACAACTTTCACTACTTTCCAGTAAGTAGTCATCGAGTATATACTTTTATAGCATATGCACATGTATCAGGATAATCAATAAACTTTAGAGTTTTCAGAACGCTTTTAACCTGAGGAACTGTGTTCTTAATCACTAAATCGGCTCCGAACAGTCTGCTAAAGATGAGCCCACTTGACACCTTTGTTGCCCTCAGAGGTAACACAGGAGGCCCAATTTCCTTGCTCTTAGGACATCAAAGGGGCCCCTCATGTGGACTACGGGCCAGATCCACATTCCAACACCCCACACACACAGGGACACACAAAAACACATACACAGACACATACAGAAACACACAAACATACATTTTTGACTGTATGTGTAAAATACAATTATGCCAACATATACCCATCCTGTATTTTGAAGCGTATGCATGTTTCCAAGTGTTTAAATGAGTGTATTTGTGCTAGTGTGCATTTTAATGATAGAATTCTGTCTGTAAACCATAACTTCTTTTATATGCATTTCTGATGTATCGAGTTTGATCTCTCCGTAAAGCTCCAGACACGAGCTATTCACTGAGATATGTCACACAGCTGACAAATGCATTTTTCGATGTGTTTAATGATACTGTGAAGAACGTACTCCAGCATGAAATCCGATCTGATAGTCATTAAATATGCAAATTCAGCTAGGAGACCAAACAAAGAAAGAGCTTGCCCGCCAACTTTGCATCAATGTCATTGGCCATTCCACCTCAAGGTGTGTTGGCCTATCTGTCATAAAAAGGAACACCAAGATTGTTCTGTGTTCTCTCCCGATTGTCTCACGAGCATCTCGTGCACGTTTTTCCCGGACATCTCCGGTGACCACGCGTTGCCATCGCGCTCAGACTCGGGACCGCCATCTTCCAGCGAAACTCACTCTCAAGTCCTCAGTTTAAACCTTCCCACGGAACGGAGGAAGCCAACGAACTGCACCAGCGCTAACCTGAAATTCGACACACACACCTTCTCTCTTTCCTTCTCTACTTCCACTCTTGTACATAGGTGTGTATATTCTTGTATATATATTTAGACGTATAACCTCTGTATCCGTAGTTTGCATATATTAAAATGTTATTCACGCTCGATTGTTCTGTTTGTTCTTTCAGCTGAAAACCAAGTCACTTTAACGTTTTTCGATCGCTTTATGCTTTGATGCTATAAGTTATTTTCATGCGTTTGTCAAACAACCCTTAATAGCTGACTTCCTGTTGGCGTGGCGTTTAACTTAGAGCACGAAAGTTGTTCGGTCCGATGAGGTCTATATGTGTACTGAGTTTTATACTTGTATGTGCAAGCGTGTTTGATATATAGACCATGTTTTCGGACCCCATTAAAGGGGGTGCTGTCGAGCCCCACTGCCACGCCCGGGTACCAGCTTCTGCCCGGCCCTGTTGGCCGCGGATTCCAATGTGTGTGCAAATTTTCAAGAGTTTTCGAGCATGGTAAGGGCCCCAAAAATGCCCGAATAGTCGAAAAAAAAAATAAAAAAAAATAAATAATAATAATAATAATAATAATTAAAGCTGCAAGCAGCGTTGAGAGGGCCCTCGCACCCGGGCTCACCGCCACCCGTTGGCCTCAGGAAAACAGTGAACAGTGGGCGTCATGCATTTGAGTGAGTGAATACAGGAGAATTATGCCAAAGACATTTCAAAATGCCACACGTCCTGCGGCCAACAGGTGGTGCTTTCACCGTAACTGAATTTTGCCATGTTGATGTCTTCAGGCCAGGACTATCATTGAACACGTGAAGTTTGAAGCAGATCGGACATTGTATGCCTGAGTTACAACAACTTCCTGTTTCTTTCGTGGCGTTAATCGCATAAATTAGCACTCAGCCAAGTGTTGCATGATTTAACGTGTCTCTAGCATGTTTGGTACTTCGTGGCATAATGAAATGTGACTCTGGTAGTGAATTACATCCTGAAGCATGCCATTTCCTGTTGCCAGCAGGTGGCGCTATGACTAACTAAATATTGTCATATAGATGTCTTTAGGCCAGGACTCTTATCACACATGTGAAGTTTGGGGCAGATCGGACATTGTATGCCTGAGTTACAGCAGCTTCCTCTTTCATGGCGAAACATCAAACTTTGTCAGGCCGCCACGGACACGCCCTTCGGCGAAAACTCTAGATCTTCGCAATTTAACGTCACAAAGGCCTTTAGATTAGACTGACCAAAAATGACATTGATCTGATAAAATCTCTAGGAGGAGTTCGTTAAAGTACAACGTCTGGAAAATGCAAAAAACGGTGAATTAATTCAAAATATCTGACTTCCTGTTTGGTTTCGGATTTCGCTCCAAGAGAATTTTTTGTAGGTACTGGGCTGATAAATGTGTGTACCGAATTTCAAGCCCCTAGTGTTATGTAGCGAGCGGGGCTGTACGTTAGATGGCGCTATCGAGCCATTTTGCCACGCCCAATTCCGAAACCCATAACAGACGTAAATTTTCACCACTTCTGACGCGTGTGCAAAGTTTCGTGAGTTTTCGAGCATGTTTAGGCCCTCTCAAATGCGATTCACTTTGGAGAATAATAATAAATATAGCTGTGAGCAGCGATGGCGGGCCCAAGCCCGGTGGCACCGCCACCCCGGTGGCTTCAGGGCAACTGTGCACAGCGGGCAATAGGCACTTAAAACGGTTAAACATCAAAGGACTATGTCAAATTCACTCCACATTTACTGCACTACAAGGTGCCGTTATAGAGCCCCTCCTCCCTGCCCATTTTCAAAGGATTACATGTGCCAAGTTTTAACATTATTCTGATGAATTTTGAAGCAAATCAGGTAAAAATAAGAGGGTGATCTCAATGTATGCTGAAAGTGACACATTTTCTGCTTCCAGTTGGTGGCGCTATGACTTTGAATCACAATAGTCAAATCCATGTGATCAGCCTTGTACAACGAAGACTAAGCCAAAGTTTCATCAAAATCAATTAATGTATGCAGAAGTTATAACACTTTGTTTCCCTTTTCTTACCATAAATTCGTTGCCTCGCCACGGCCAAACCGTTTGAGATATCCAAAATCCGTTTGCAATTAAACAACTTCAATGTGTTAGCAACAAGTTAAAAAAAGCTTGGTGTAAATTGGATAAACCCTGTAGGAGTAGTAGTATAAAATTCATAGCCTGTTTTTTCAAAAAATTAACATTCAAACCAAAATAGTTGACTTCCTGTTGGTCGGAGCTAATGAATGTAAATTAGAAAATTGTCCGGCTTGATGAGAATAATATGTGTACCGAGTTTGGTGACTGTAGGAAAAACTAACCCCCACTTTTGTCAAAAGGTGGCGCTACTGAGCCCCTCCACCACGCCCATTTCTATGGCTTTGTCCATGTCTACTGGTTGACAATATTGATGTGTGTGTCGAGTTTCATGCAATTTGAAGCATGTTAAGAGCCTCAAAAACACTCAAGAATATTATTACAGTTTGACCTGTTGCCATGGCAACAATATTTCAAATATCAAAAATCCTGTCATAGGTCTACATCTGCTGTGTATTGACATTACACTGATGAAGTTTGAAGCAAATCAGGTAAAAATAAGAGGGTGATCTCAAAGCATTTTAAAAGTGATACACTTCTTGCTGCCATTTGGTGGCGCTATAACTTTGACTCACAATAGTTACATCCATGTGATCAGACTACTACAACCAACACACTCCTGAAGTTTCATAAACATCAATCAATGTATGCAGAAGTTATAACACATTTCCTGTTTCCCTTTTCTCGCCATAAATTCGTTGCCTCGCCACGGCCAAACCGTTCGAGATATCAAAAATCCCCTGGCAATTTTTAATCATCAGTGTCTTGACTTCATGCTGACCGAGTTTGGTGGCGATCGGATTAATCGTCTAGGAGGAGTATATCAAATTCCAGAGCATGCGTTTTTCAAACAACCCTTAATAGCTGACTTCCTGTTGGCGTGGCGATTAACTTAGAGCGCGAAAGTTGTTCGGCCCGATGAGGTCTATATGTGTACCGAGTTTCATACTAATAAGTGCAAGCATGTTTAATATATGGACCAAATTTTCAGACTTTTTTCAAGGGGGCGCTGTCGAGCCCCCCTGCCCCGCCCGGGTACCAGCCTCTCCGGCGTCCTAATGGCCGCGGATTCCAATGTGTGTGCCAATTTTCAAGAGTTTTTGAGCATGTTAAGGCCCCCAAAAAGCCCCGGAAGACGGAAAAAAAAAAAAAAAAAAAAAATAAAAAAAATATAGCTGCGAGCAGCGATGGCGGGCCCAAGCCCGGTGGCACCGCCACCCCGGTGGCTTCAGGGCAACTGTGCACAGCGGGCAATAGGCACTTAAAACGGTTAAACATCAAAGGACTATGTCAAATTCACTCCACATTTACTGCACTACAAGGTGCCGTTATAGAGCCCCTCCTCCCTGCCCATTTTCAAAGGATTACATGTGCCAAGTTTTAACATTATTCTGATGAATTTTGAAGCAAATCAGGTAAAAATAAGAGGGTGATCTCAATGTATGCTGAAAGTGACACATTTTCTGCTTCCAGTTGGTGGCGCTATGACTTTGAATCACAATAGTCAAATCCATGTGATCAGCCTTGTACAACGAAGACTAAGCCAAAGTTTCATCAAAATCAATTAATGTATGCAGAAGTTATAACACTTTGTTTCCCTTTTCTTGCCATAAATTCGTTGCCTCGCCACGGCCAAACCGTTTGAGATATCCAAAATCCGTTTGCAATTAAACAACTTCAATGTGTTAGCAACAAGTTAAAAAAGCTTGGTGTAAATTGGATAAACCCTGTAGGAGTAGTAGTATAAAATTCATAGCCTGTTTTTTCAAAAAATTAACATTCAAACCAAAATAGCTGACTTCCTGTTGGTCGGAGCTAATGAATGTAAATTAGAAAATTGTCCGGCTTGATGAGAATAATATGTGTACCGAGTTTGGTGACTGTAGGAAAAACTAACCCCCACTTTTGTCAAAAGGTGGCGCTACTGAGCCCCTCCACCACGCCCATTTCTATGGCTTTGTCCATGTCTACTGGTTGACAATATTGATGTGTGTGTCGAGTTTCATGCAATTTGAAGCATGTTAAGAGCCTCAAAAACACTCAAGAATATTATTACAGTTTGACCTGTTGCCATGGCAACAATATTTCAAATACCAAAAATCCTGTCATAGGTCTACATCTGCTGTGTATTGACATTACACTGATGAAGTTTGAAGCAAATCAGGTAAAAATAAGAGGGTGATCTCAAAGCATTTTAAAAGTGATACACTTCTTGCTGCCATTTGGTGGCGCTATAACTTTGACTCACAATAGTTACATCCATGTGATCAGACTACTACAACCAACACACTCCTGAAGTTTCATAAACATCAATCAATGTATGCAGAAGTTATAACATTTCCTGTTTCCCTTTTCTCGCCATAAATTCGTTGCCTCGCCACGGCCAAACCGTTTGAGATATCCAAAATCCGTTTGCAATTAAACAACTTCAATGTGTTCGCAACAAGTTAAAAAAAGCTTGGTGTAAATTGGATAAACCCTGTAGGAGTAGTAGTATAAAATTCATAGCCTGTTTTTTCAAAAAATTAACATTCAAACCAAAATAGCTGACTTCCTGTTGGTCGGAGCTAATGAATGTAAATTAGAAAATTGTCCGGCTTGATGAGAATAATATGTGTACCGAGTTTGGTGACTGTAGGAAAAACTAACCCCCCCACTTTTGTCAAAAGGTGGCGCTACTGAGCCCCTCCACCACGCCCATTTCTATGGCTTTGTCCATGTCTACTGGTTGACAATATTGATGTGTGTGTCGAGTTTCATGCAATTTGAAGCATGTTAAGAGCCTCAAAAACACTCAAGAATATTATTACAGTTTGACCTGTTGCCATGGCAACAATATTTCAAATATCAAAAATCCTGTCATAGGTCTACATCTGCTGTGTATTGACATTACACTGATGAAGTTTGAAGCAAATCAGGTAAAAATAAGAGGGTGATCTCAAAACATTTCAAAAAGTGATACACTTCCTGCTGCCAGTTGGTGGCGCTATAACTTTGACTCACAATAGTCACATCCATGTGATCAGACTCCTATAACGAACACACTCGTGAAGTTTCATAAAGATCAATATATGTATTAAGACGTTATAACACATTTCCTGTTTCCTTTTTCTCGCCATAAATTCGTTGCCTCGCCACGGCCAAACCGTTCGAGATATCAAAAATCCCCTGGCAATTTTTAATCATCAGTGTCTTGACTTCATGCTGACCGAGTTTGGTGGCGATCGGATTAATCGTCTAGGAGGAGTATATCAAATTCCAGAGCATGCGTTTTTCAAACAACCCTTAATAGCTGACTTCCTGTTGGCGTGGCGATTAACTTAGAGCGCGAAAGTTGTTCGGCCCGATGAGGTCTATATGTGTACCGAGTTTCATACTAATACGTGCAAGCATGTTTAATATATGGACCAAATTTTCAGACTTTTTTCAAGGGGGCGCTGTCGAGCCCCCCTGCCACGCCCGGGTACCAGCGCCTCCGGCGTCCTAATGGCCGCGGATTCCAATGTGTGTGCCAATTTTCAAGAGTTTTTGAGCATGTTAAGGCCCCCAAAAAGCCCCGGAAGACGGAAAAAAAAAAAAATAAAATAAATAAATAAATAATAATAAATATAGCTGCGAGCAGCGATGGCGGGCCCAAGCCCGGTGGCACCGCCACCCCGGTGGCTTCAGGGCAACTGTGCACAGCGGGCAATAGGCACTTAAAACGGTTAAACATCAAAGGACTATGTCAAATTCACTCCACATTTACTGCACTACAAGGTGCCGTTATAGAGCCCCTCCTCCCTGCCCATTTTCAAAGGATTACATGTGCCAAGTTTTAACATTATTCTGATGAATTTTGAAGCAAATCAGGTAAAAATAAGAGGGTGATCTCAATGTATGCTGAAAGTGACACATTTTCTGCTTCCAGTTGGTGGCGCTATGACTTTGAATCACAATAGTCAAATCCATGTGATCAGCCTTGTACAACGAAGACTAAGCCAAAGTTTCATCAAAATCAATTAATGTATGCAGAAGTTATAACACTTTGTTGCCCTTTTCTTGCCATAAATTCGTAGCCTCGCCACGGCCAAACCGTTTGAGATATCCAAAATCCGTTTGCAATTAAACAACTTCAATGTGTTAGCAACAAGTTAAAAAAAGCTTGGTGTAAATTGGATAAACCCTGTAGGAGTAGTAGTATAAAATTCATAGCCTGTTTTTTCAAAAAATTAACATTCAAACCAAAATAGCTGACTTCCTGTTGGTCGGAGCTAATGAATGTAAATTAGAAAATTGTCCGGCTTGATGAGAATAATATGTGTACCGAGTTTGGTGACTGTAGGAAAAACTAACCCCCCCACTTTTGTCAAAAGGTGGCGCTACTGAGCCCCTCCACCACGCCCATTTCTATGGCTTTGTCCATGTCTACTGGTTGACAATATTGATGTGTGTGTCGAGTTTCATGCAATTTGAAGCATGTTAAGAGCCTCAAAAACACTCAAGAATATTATTACAGTTTGACCTGTTGCCATGGCAACAATATTTCAAATACCAAAAATCCTGTCATAGGTCTACATCTGCTGTGTATTGACATTACACTGATGAAGTTTGAAGCAAATCAGGTAAAAATAAGAGGGTGATCTCAAAACATTTCAAAAAGTGATACACTTCCTGCTGCCAGTTGGTGGCGCTATAAATTTGACTCACAATAGTCACATCCATGTGATCAGACTCCTATAACGAACACACTCGTGAAGTTTCATAAAGATCAATATATGTATTAAGACGTTATAACACATTTCCTGTTTCCTTTTTCTCGCCATAAATTCGTTGCCTCGCCACGGCCAAACCGTTCGAGATATCAAAAATCCCCTGGCAATTTTTAATCATCCGTGTCTTGACTTCATGCTGACAGAGTTTGGTGGCGATCGGATTAATCGTCTAGGAGGAGTATATCAAATTCCAGAGCATGCGTTTTTCAAACAACCCTTAATAGCTGACTTCCTGTTGGCGTGGCGATTAACTTAGAGCGCGAAAGTTGTTCGGCCCGATGAGGTCTATATGTGTACCGAGTTTCATACTAATACGTGCAAGCATGTTTAATATATGGACCAAATTTTCAGACTTTTTTCAAGGGGGCGCTGTCGAGCCCCCCTGCCACGCCCGGGTACCAGCCTCTCCGGCGTCCTAATGGCCGCGGATTCCAATGTGTGTGCCAATTTTCAAGAGTTTTTGAGCATGTTAAGGCCCCCAAAAAGCCCCGGAAGACGAAAAAAAAAATAAATAAATAAATAAAAATAATAATAATAATAATAAATATAGCTGCGAGCAGCGATGGCGGGCCCAAGCCCGGTGGCACCGCCACCCCGGTGGCTTCAGGGCAACTGTGCACAGCGGGCAATAGGCACTTAAAACGGTTAAACATCAAAGGACTATGTCAAATTCACTCCACATTTACTGCACTACAAGGTGCCGCTATAGAGCCCCTCCTCCCTGCCCATTTTCAAAGGATTACATGTGCCAAGTTTTAACATTATTCTGATGAATTTTGAAGCAAATCAGGTAAAAATAAGAGGGTGATCTCAATGTATGCTGAAAGTGACATTTTCTGCTTCCAGTTGGTGGCACTATGACTTTGAATCACAATAGTCAAATCCATGTGATCAGCCTTGTACAACGAAGACTAAGCCAAAGTTTCATCAAAATCAATTAATGTATGCAGAAGTTATAACACTTTGTTTCCCTTTTCTTGCCATAAATTCGTTGCCTCGCCACGGCCAAACCGTTTGAGATATCCAAAATCCGTTTGCAATTAAACAACTTCAATGTGTTCGCAACAAGTTAAAAAAAGCTTGGTGTAAATTGGATAAACCCTGTAGGAGTAGTAGTATAAAATTCATAGCCTGTTTTTTCAAAAAATTAACATTCAAACCAAAATAGCTGACTTCCTGTTGGTCGGAGCTAATGAATGTAAATTAGAAAATTGTCCGGCTTGATGAGAATAATATGTGTACCGAGTTTGGTGACTGTAGGAAAAACTAACCCCCCCACTTTTGTCAAAAGGTGGCGCTACTGAGCCCCTCCACCACGCCCATTTCTATGGCTTGGTCCATGTCTACTGGTTGACAATATTGATGTGTGTGTCGAGTTTCATGCAATTTGAAGCATGTTAAGAGCCTCAAAAACACTCAAGAATATTATTACAGTTTGACCTGTTGCCATGGCAACAATATTTCAAATATCAAAAATCCTGTCATAGGTCTACATCTGCTGTGTATTGACATTACACTGATGAAGTTTGAAGCAAATCAGGTAAAATAAGAGGGTGATCTCAAAGCATTTCAAAAAGTGATACACTTTGTAGGGACTCGTTCGACAGACGTTACCAAATGGCTTTATCAGCCAGAGGCATGATTGAACAAAGCTTCATTTGGTCCAAAAGATCCATTTCCTGACAGGAAAAACCTAGCCAGAACAGAAGTGATGACGCGACTTCTTTTAACAAAGGACTCTGTCTAAAGGACTTCTTTGCTCATCTGCAATAAACTAATCAGAACCCATCACGTGGATCGAATCACATTAAATCTATTGATTCTCTCACAAAACCCTCTTGTATTATCGGACGGAACAGGAAAACACCCATCAACGGATTTAAAGACGAATCTGTCCTATCAATACCTCCCTTGTGTGAGCAATCCATCCTGACCCGGTCACTCGTGACTCTGGTCAAAGTTTAAACTATGCTTAAGGACTCAATCTTGAATCTCAAAAGGGACAATTGTCGATTACTTAAAGTATTAACTATATCCAGAATAACATTTGCTATGATGTGATTACTAATATGTTGGAGTCAATGCATTATATGTTTGTATTCCCGTATGCATTTTCTTTCTCTTGTAATCATTGTTTTTAATTAGGTCAGTCTAGTAATATGTTGGTAAGAAGTGTGTCATGTTTGAGCTCTAAATACAGAGTTTATAATTCTCTGTAATTCTGTGTGAATGAAACATTGAAATTCAGTATCAGGAAAATATTAAGAAACTTTATAAAGTTGTTAATAAAACAGGAGAATGTTCTGCAGATATCACGCGATGTGATCAATAGACAATAGACGAGGCGTTTCTAATCTCCGTAGCAACGTCTCATTGGAGGACCGCATCTGAAGGATGGAACCAGAATTGCTCCTTTAAAACTATGCTGTCCGAACAAGTCAGAGTCAGAAGCTGGAAGTCAGAAGTCAGTCAGAAGTCGGTCAGAAATACTTTGACCACGGCAGAAAAGTCGCATGGGTCATTGATAACTGATTGACCGGGGCTGATTTTCCATCTAACACCCGACTTCAAACATGAGCTGCGCCGCTGATCATTCAACAGCCATCACATCCAGACTCCAAAACCCTCTGTGAAATATCTGACCAAAGTCTCCCAAGAAGAGAGCCGCTCAAGCCAGACGCTCAAATCAGAACAGCAACATCCTTCAAAGCTTCCGCGCAACCTATAGGGCTTTCCCGAGAGGACGTCACCTGAAAGACAGCCAATCCAGAACGGGCTTCCGCTGTACACGAGTCACGGAACAACCCAATTACCCCAGCTGTGAGAGCAAACGCAGGTACAAGCAAACTTCTCTCTCTCGCTGGAAACTGGTGAAACTCTTTTAAACCTAAAGAATCAAGCCAAAGCTCTGCTTTTGTGATTTTCCTCAGGTTATGAGTTAAGTTAGCACTGAACTTGGGACTTTTCATAACTCATCAACTCCGCAAATGTGTGTGCATGTATGTATGTGTGTGTGTGTGTGTGTGTGGGTTTAGCCTTAGTTTCCTGTAATCATTAGAAGTAGTCAATAAATCTTGTTTTGATTTTCACATATACGAGTTTCTTGTGTTGTGTGTCAAATTACTGCCTTAAACGTAAAAGATCAAGTTACCTCTTGCTTATAATATAATAATTACAATAACAACAATAATCATAATAAAATATTGTTACTGTTGGCCGCAGAATAATATTTTATCCAGAATTGGTAAAATACTCTAACCTCAATTTTCGCTGGACGAATAATTGATGAAGTGTTAAATATTAATTCTGAATCATTTACAGTGAATCATTTACAGTTGATTCAATTCTTATTCCCTGTAACAATTAAATTGAGCTAATAAATGACCTAAGGTACATTACAACTTCCTGCTGCCAGTTGGTGGCGCTATAACTTTGAATCACAATAGTCACACCCATGTGATCAGACTACTACAACCAACACACTTTAACCAACATAAAAAGTTTCATAAAGATCAATATATGTATGCAGACGTTATAACACATTTCCTGTTTCCTTTTTCTCACCATAAATTCGTTGCCTCGCCATGGCCAAACCGTTCGAGATATCAAAAATCCGCTGGCAATTTTTAATCAATCAATGTCTTGTCTTCATGCTGACTGAGTTTGGTGGCGATCGGATTAATCGTCTAGGAGGAGTATATCAAATTCCAGAGCATGCGTTTTTCAAACAACCCTTAATAGCTGACTTCCTGTTGGCGTGGCATTTAACCTAGAGTACGAAAGTTGTTTGGCCCGATGAGGTCTATATGTGTATTGAGTTTTATACTTGTATGTGCAAGCGTGTTTGATATATAGACCATGTTTTCGGACCCCATTCAAGGGGGCGCTGTCGAGCCCCCCTTCCACGCCCGGATACCAGCTTCTGCCCGGCCCTGTTGGCCGCGGATTCCAATGTGTGTGCAAATTTTCAAGAGTTTGAGCATGGTAAGGGCCCCAAAAATGCCCAAATAGTCGGAAAAAAAATAAATAAATAAATAATAATAATAATAATAATACTAAAGAAAACAAAAGGGCCTTCAGCCCCTTACAGGGCTTTGGCCCTAATAATAATAATCCTAAAGAAAACAATAGGGCCTTCAGCCCCTTGGGCTTTGGCCCTAATAATAATAATCCTAAAGAAAACAAAAGGGCCTTCAGCCCCTTGGGCTTTGGCCCTAATA
Organism: Chanodichthys erythropterus; assembly: GCF_024489055.1. NCBI lineage: Eukaryota > Metazoa > Chordata > Actinopteri > Cypriniformes > Xenocyprididae > Chanodichthys > Chanodichthys erythropterus. The sequence continues at coordinate 38,426,216 of NC_090239.1, forward strand.
ATCCTAAAGAAAACAAAAGGGCCTTCAGCCCCTTACAGGGCTTTGGCCCTAATAATAATCCTAAAGAAAACAAAATAAATAAATATAGCTGCGATCAGCGATGACGGGCCAAAGCCCGGTGGCACCGCCACCCCTGTGGCTTCAGGGCAACTGTGCATGGCAGACAATGGGCATTTAAAACAGTTAAGCATAAAAGGACTGTCAAATTCACTCCACATTTACTGCACTACAAGGTAGCGCTATAGAGCCCCTCCTCCCTGCCCGTTTCTAAGGCTTTGCCCATGTCTACGTGCTAACAATCCTGATGTGTGTGTGGAGTTTCAAACAATTTGAAGCATGCTAAGAGTCTCAAAAGCATTCAAAACCAATATAAAAGTTTGATGCGTTGCCAAGGCAACTGTGTTTGAGATATCACAATTCTTTTCAAAGGTCAACATCTGACATTTTTTGACATTATTTAAATGAAGTTTGAAGCAAATAGGGTAAACATAAGATGGTGATCTCAAAGCATGCTGAAAGTTACACATTTCCTGCTGCCAGTTGGTGGCGCTATAACTTTGACTCACAATAGTCACATCTATGTGATCAGCCTTGTAGAACGAAGACACAGCCGAAGATTCATCAAAATCAATTAATGTATGCAGAAGTTATAACACTTTGTTTCCCTTTTCTTGATATTAATTCGTTGCCTCGCCAGGGCCAAACCATTTGAGATATCCAAAATCTGTTTGCAATTAAACAATTTCAATGTATTAGCACCAAGTAAAAAATGTTTGGTGTAAATTGTATAAACCCTGTTGGAGCAGTAGTATTAAATTCAAAGCCTGTTTTTAAAAAAAATTAACATTCAAACCAAAATAGCTGACTTCCTGTTGGTTGGAGCTAATGAATGTAAATTAGAAAATTGTCCGGCTTGATGAGAACAATATGTGTACAGAGTTTGGTGACTGTAGGAAAAACTAACCCCCCCACTTTTGTCAAAAGGTGGCGCTACTGAGCCCCTCCACCACGCCCATTTATATGGCTTTGTCCATGTCTACTGGTTGACAATATTGATGTGTGTATCAAGTTTCATGCAATTTGAAGCATGTTAAGAGCCTCAAAAACACTCAAGAATATTATTACAGTTTGATGTGTTGCCATGGCAACAATATTTAAAATATCAAGAATCCTGTCACAGGTCTACATCTGCTGTGTATTGACATTACACTGATGAAGTTTGAAGCAAATCAGGTAAACATAACAGAGTGAACTCAATGCATTTTGAAAGTGACACACTTCTTGCTGCCAGTTGGTGGCGCTATAACTTTGACTCACAATAGTCACATCCATGTGATCAGACTCCTATAACAAACACACACCTGAAGTTTCATAAACATCAATCAATGTATGCAGAAGTTATAACACACTTCCTGTTTCCCTTTTCTCGCCATAAATTCGGTATACATATTGTTCTCATCAAGCCGGACAATTTTCTAATTTACACTTATTAGCTCCGACCAACAAGAAGTCAGCCATTTTAGTTTGAATGTTAATTTTTTGAAAAAACAAGCTATGAATTTTATACTACTACTCCTACAGGGTTTATACAATTTACACCAAACTTTGTTAACTTGGTGCTAATACATTGAAGTTGTTTAATTGCAAACGGATTTTGGATATCTCAAATGGTTTGGCCGTGGCGAGGCAACGAATTTATGGCAAGAAAAGGGAAACAAAGTGTTATAACTTCTGCATTCATTAATTGATTTTGATGAAACTTCGGCTTAGTCTTCGTTGTACAAGGCTGATCACATGGATGTGACTATTGTGATTCAAAGTCATAGCGCCACCAACTGGAAGCAGAAAATGTGTCACTTTCAGCATACATTGAGATTTCCTTATTTGACCTGATTTGCTTCAGAATAATGTTAAAACTTGGCACATATAATCCTTTGAAAATGGGCAGGGAGGAGGGGCTCTATAGCAACACCTTGCAGTGCAGTAAATGTGGAGTGAATTTGACATGGTCCTTTGATGTTTAACCATTTTAAATGCCTATTGCCCACTGTGCACAGTTGCCCTGAAGCCACCGGGGTGGCGGTGCCACCAGGCTTGGGCCCGCCATCGCTGCTCGCAGCTATATTTAGATGATTTAATTTTTTAAATCTAATATAAATAATCACATTTTAAATTTTAAAAGAGTAGTAAAATAAAATTAAAATGCAAATTAAAAAAAATGACTTCTCTGCTGTCACTTCAAAACAGTGTGTATGAAAAAGAACATGAACAGGAAAGATGAACTTGTCAGGTGCCCAAAAGCAAAAATGTAAAAAAAAAAAAAAAAAAAAATGTATGGATGACAAGATGAAAAGGATAAAAATTGTAAAAAATAAAAATAAGTGATACTAATGGTGATGTCTTCAGTGAGGATGCTACTGTTTTTTTTTTTTTACCCTCCCAGCCATGTAAAGAATGAGCTCTAATTAGTGTATATAACATTTGTCTAAAATTATGTTATTCTGTTTGAGTGTTTAGAAACTTGTTACAGAGTTAAGCCACTTGGATGTGTTTGATATTTCCTTATTCTACTGCTTCTGTAGTGTTCTAGGTTACCTTGAAAATGGGAAGGAAAATTGTTCATTATCAAATTCTTGTTAGGTGGTAGTGTTTACTCTCAAATAAAAAGACAATGATGTTGTGTGAGACTATGCTATTTACATTTACACAATATCAAGCAACCTTCACATCATAATAGTCGATTTCATTTCATAAATGGAATTTTTTTCTTACACAAATTATAGTGCTAATGCCTGTAGTAAATTAACCTAAAATAAATATAATTAATCATAACTAGTTATAATTAATTATAAATATTTGGATCAGTTAATAAAATTAACAATTTTTTTTTTTTAACCTTTAGATATATTTTCTTTCCTAATCTTATTAAATATGTATGCTATTTATAATGTTAACTTCTTGAATGTAGTCAAATAAATTAGAATAATATGACACTAAGCTGTTACCAATTAAATCAGTATCAACCAAATGCATGATGCTTTCAGATATTGCTACTTACAGTAAATACATATACACATTAATAACAACTGTATAATTTAATGAGATTAGTATTTTAAACAACATTTTTATTCAGAAATATGAAATGACAAAATGAAATGATACTTGGATTATGAAAGTAATATCGCCACTAGGTAAGTCATTGTGTTAAAGGAGTCATTTATTCATTTGTCGATTCGTTCAAAACGCTGATTCATTCAGGAATAAAATCAAGTGGCTGTCTGTATTCACTGGTCACTGAATCATAGTCTATATTAATGGGTTCTTCAAAGACTCATTCATTCAGGAATGACACAACTCTGTGTGCCTACTGCGAGTCATTTGCACAACGGTTCTGTGACTTTATTAGCTTTGGAAGTTTATTTGGCATAGAAAATAACCATTCTGTATGCCATCAGTTAGCCGGCCAATACTTAATATTAATTGAATAATCTCAGCGTATTATCTAAAACAAAAGTTAGGACATCTGTGTATGATGACTTAAATTTATACTGGTCTGGGCTTCACCATATCTCTGTGCTGTCATGTGAGTCGTGCAGCGTTGCCACACAGTTTTTGATAGGTGGTCAGCAATAATAAAACAGGCAGTGTGCCAAAGGTATTGGCTATTAGGTAGTTGTGAGTGCAGGTGCTAAGTAAATTGTTATTTCTGAGTCAAACACGTGTTTTTATGGACACACAGAAGAAAGTCTCTACAGGCTCTGCCTCGATTTGTGTCTCAAGTCATTTGTGAGTCTGGCTGCTTGAGAGATAGAGATCAAGAAATGGAGATTAATATTAAATGTAAATTTAAAAGTGATTATATAGTTGCAATAAACGTGTTAAATCCATCGCAGCAAAGGACTATTATTTTGCTGCGTTGAACTGAGCAAGAATTGATGATGACACCTGGTCGCGCTGCATCCAGTGTAGACAATATCATTATAATGGGTTCATTTATCTTGTAACGTCTCGTCGCACAACTCACATCCGGTGTCGGTGTTATAGTCTTTGAAAACAGCGACAACTTCGTTGCAGATAAGACACCGGCTTTGCATTCACAAAACCAGGTAGGATGAACGCATTGTTGTCTTTCCATTCTTCTTTTTATGCCCTTTTTTCTCTGACAACTTTCCTCTTTAGACTCTTTGATAGTGCCATTGTCTCTCACCAGAGCTTAAATGTTAAAGGGTTAGTTCACCCAAAAATGAAAATTCTGTCATTTATTACTTACCCTCATGCCGTTTCACACCCTTAAGACCTGTGTTCATCTTCGGAACACAAATTAAGATATTTTACTTGAAATCCGATGGCTCCGTAAGGCCTCCATAGGAAGCAATGTCACTTCCTCTCTCAAGATACATAAAAGTAATAAAAACATATTTAAATCGGTTCATGTGAGTACAGTGGTTCAATATTAATATTATAAAGCGATGAGAATATTTTTGGAGCGCCAAAAATAACAAAATAACGACTTATTTAGTGATGACCGATTTCAAAACAATGCTTCAGGAAGCATCAGAGCACAGTGAATCAGTGTGTCGAATCTGCTGTTCGGAGCACCAAAGTCACGTGATTTCAGCCGTTGTCAGTTTGAAATGCGATCCGAATCATGATTCGACACACTGATTCATTTGTGCTCCGATGCTTCAAGAAGCAGTGTTTTGCATTCGGCCATCACTAAATAAGTTGTTATTTTGTTATTTTTGGTGCTCCAAAAATATTCTCGTCGCTTTTTAATATTAATATTGAACCACTGTGCTCACATGAACCGATTTAAATATGTTTTTAGTACCTTTATGGATCTTGAGAGAGGAAATGACATTGCTTTCTATGGAGGCCTCACTGAGCCATCGGATTTTAACAAAAATATCTTAATTTGTGTTCTGAAGATGAACAAAGGTCTTACGGGTGTGGAACGGCATGAGAGTAAGTAATAAATGAAAGAATTTATTTTTGGGTGAACTAACCCTTTAACATCTCACTCTGCACACGATGGAGTAGCATACCTCCAGCATGCAAACAATAAAAAAAAAAAAAATGCAGTTTAGTACATGAGGATGCCAAGGGACAATTCTGAGTGTAAAAGTAGGCTACATAAAATAATTATTACAATAAGTTAGGCTCCATTGTGTAGCCTGACAAGCAAATTAAAATGTTACACATTTATTATTCACAATATGGAAAGAGGAAATAAAACATATTAATTAAGAACATGACTCAAACATGCCATTAATGGGCTTATTCAAGTTATTTTTATCCATTCCGCATATCCCACATGTTTGTTTTAGCAAGGCGGTCTGTGTTGCAAGTTGGTGAATGAAGATACTTGCCAAGTTACTTGTTACTTTACTTTATTAATTTACCCAGTGTAAAAATCGGACACCACCACACAAATGTGGCTTTTGTTAATGGCTGTCCTACTACAGGGTTTAACACAGAGTACCAGCTCAATACCAGTTACAAATGACACTGTAACAGTCTTTCACAGGCAATTCTAGATGCATTTTTCAATTAATTTCTTAAATTATACTTTGACCATGTTCTGGCCCGCCATGTAGTGGTGAAATATTTTTTTGGCCCAATGCCAAACTTAATTGCCGACTCCTGCCCTACAGCATATAAATTTTAGACGATAAAATACCAATGCCCTTCACATCAGTCTATTGACATTAAAGGTTTCACATTGTATGCATTGGGCTTAACGGCCAAACTGCAATAAAGACACTAAAGGTCATATTTGCACTCTGTATAGTGATATGCAGACTGTTGGACATGTGGTGGTATCAGATGCATTGGGAGTGAGAATATGTTGACTTTTTTAAGGGAGCAAGAATGGTGGAAGTTATATCTAAGCTAAAGAATGGTAAAATCGGCAGACCCTGATGGTCTAGGCTCCAAGACTAGGCTTCACTTGACTTCAAAACAAGAAAAATGTCTTCCATCTCTAATAGGTATAGACCAAAATTATAAAGAATTATAAAAGATATGTATGAGGAGCACAAATGCAAAAAGTCTTCAAGGTAAGTATAGGTTCAATGCCATCCGTTACACCTACCTCTGGACTACTTTGGTAATGAAGTCATCAGTGCAGATCAAAGCATCAGATAAACCCTTATAGAGTTTACAGGCTACCTGCATCGAATCAATCACCTCCATCACCACTGAGAGCAAAAACAGACTGAGTCAGAAATCAGAAGAGGCAAAACTATGATAACTTAAATGTAAAGTGTGAGAGGTAAACCTTTTTCTTACCACATACAAGTGATTCATTAACAGGGTGTTGAAAGGACACACTAAAGCTTGAGTCTGTTAGTGGACACACTTCAAACTGCAGCAGCCCAGGGGAATCTGCTAAAAACATGAAATTATGTGCAAAACTCTGCATCTATGAGCAGAATATATGATTAACTTAGTAATATAATAGTTGACTTCAGATCTCATTTTAGCAAAGGTTTCACTCTCTCACCAAAGCAAATTAAAATTACAAAGTTTGACTAGGACATGCATTTCCTAATATACAACATTCACTTGATGTTCATAATGCACATGAAGTGATAATAAAAAATGTATTCATTATATTACATCACCTTTACATGTAGATTGAAAAATAGAAATACATGTTATCTGACCTGTTAAAAAATACATTACTAACTTTAGTCATTCTTTAAGAAGATATATAAAGTGAGTAGTCAGCTTGTCATGTGATCTTAATATGTCTGCCGCCATGTACTCATGTAGAATAAAACTACTATGTCTTTATTTTCAAACTGTCTTCATCTCATGTGAGTAGACACTATTTAAATGAATTATATATTACTCGGTCCACCTTAATAGACAACATTTGTAGTAATCTACCAACTCCTACTCCCACAATTAATATGAAAGACAACACACCCACCTTCCTTAATGTGGGTCTTTTTGACGCAGCTGCCAATAAGCGTGTTGTAAGCAGCCTGATGTCTTATAATGTCGAGGAGGGCAGGCACCTGAGCAGGATGTCTGAAGGGAATCTTGGAAACCAAAGCTCCTTGAAGACACCTCCCATCCTGCACTGGAGCATCACCATTTAGGAAATAACAATGTTGCTGTCCTGGTAAAGACTAATGGGACAGAAAGGCAAACCACTCAGAAAATCAAATGGAAATCTTTTTAATGATATACTTTTTCTCCCCAGTGATGGCAAGATGATATTGTAATGTCATATGGCTTCAAAAAACAACACAAATCAGTGCTTCCGACGCATAGACTTTACTTGGGCAGGCCGCCCAGGTATATTAATGGCTGCCCATGTATATTTGGAGACACATTTTTGCTTTTTATTATTTTTATCCTCTTATATTTTTGTATCAGCCCGAGATAATGAAACCATCCGCAATCGATTAACTAGTGGAAAATCTCCCCTCACCCTTTCGTACCTGTTCGTTCTGCGTGCAAGAACTGTTTACTCCCACTGGCATTTCCACGTGTGCTGTGCGTGTGGATACACGGTGGATATTTCACCAAGAGAGCCAAAACTTCTCTAAAACTTCTCTTAAGAATAGACTTAAGCTTTGACTTAAGTGCCTGCCATGGCAGTGTGACACCAATCATTTCATGTAATTATAATAAAATCATTTAAATAAGACAATGAAACTCATTTTAAAAATTCATTTTAATTGGTTTTTTTTAGATTGCTTTGCATTGTGCAAAATTATCACAGAAGTATTGATGCTGTGGAATCCATTTCTAATTATATATGTATCCTCATTTACAGTTGTAGAAATTATGTGAACATGAGTTCCATCAGTGGCTCCAACAACTCCAGGGAAGCTTGAAATCCTCATAAAAGTGACATGCTTTTGCCACATGGTTTGAAGATTAGTTGGAAAGTAAATGAACTGCCATACAGCATGACCGCTCTAGGAAAATTTACATTTTTACCCTTTATCCGAATATTAATAAAAATTTGTTAAACATTTTGTAATGTGTAATTGTGATAACGCAATGAAACGGCAAAATTATGCCGACATAATTTCTGTCAAGACTGTCATACAAAGAAATTATGAACGCATACAAAAACAAGAGAGAACCAAAGGAATATTAATAACTAATTATGTTGCAGTCAATGTATGCTTTTTCCTGTCAGTTTTTTGTTTTTCTATGCATAGTTTTGTTAAATAAAATCTGTAGCTCTAGTTCGCCTTTTTTTTTTTTGCCAAATAATTTTGTCATATAAATACTATAACCAAGTTTAGCGTTTTGTTCTTCCCTCATTATTAACCTTTTTTTTTTTTTTTTTACAAAAATATTTTACTAAAATTGAAAAAAAGTAATTATTACTTTCATTTTGCATTGATTTGTGGAATAGGCAATGTTATTAAATTTCTTACTAGGTCAGTTACAAAAAAAAAAAAACCCAACTATGTGTCATCATATAACTCCAATGTATTTGTAGTGTCTGGACAGTATTAGATTAGCCAACCAACTTTAGAATTTTTAGAATGCTTTTAACCTTCTGAACTCATCATGCAAATCACATGATGGCTCCAGTTCATCTGCGCCAAACTACCTCAATATCAAGCTTTGGTGAAGCAAGACAGCACACCATGATCCTCCAAAAGAATTTCAAAGGGCACCTAAATCACCCATTGGTGGGCTAATGGCCATGTGGCCCTCAGACACTAGCCAAAACTGCAATACACATCTCTCTTGCACGCGCACACACGCACACACACGCACACACACACACAGAGAAAAACTCTCATAATTCAACTTAGAAGTTAAAAATGCATTTTTCTATTTTTAAAGTCTTTTTGGTAAATTACCAATTCTGAAACCATCATAAATTACACAAATTAGGTTCTAAACGGAGACAAAGAATACATTCTCCTGCTAAAAATGCACCCTCGCCATTGGCTGGCATATCCACAGAGGCGTTTTGGCTAGTTTGTTGTTAAAAGATAACAACACGCCTGTTCCTTTGTCTCTCTGTATTGTCTCTTGCCATCTCACGCACATCTCTCCCGGACGTCTATCGGTGACTGCGCTCACATCACATGCTCCTCTCCTCTCAGACAACCATCCTTCGGCAAAACTTACTTTCAGGTTACCTCAGTTCAAACTTCCCGCGGAGACACGGAAGAAGCCAATGAACTTCAGCCACAGGCGCACTGAATCTCTACATGTCTCTATCTGAAACTCAGCACTCAAACTCATGCAAGTACCAATCTATTTTAGATGTGCTAAGTTTACCTGACCTAACAAGGTTATTTTTTTTTATTCTTTGCTGGCTCTCAAGGTACTATCTGTAAGTTTTGCCATTCTTTTGTTTTCTCTCCATTCCTGACTTTACTTTCATTTCTGTATGTATGTATTCTTTGTTTATATTTAGTCACATATGTATTCGTAGTTTCATATATTAAATTCATGAAATATTCATTAAATAGTCTCCTCCTCTCTGCTGCCATTTTGTTACTCCTAACTAGGTTATGATACCTCTCCAGCACTCTAATTTAGGAGCTGAGACCTAGTCTTGACATTTATGAATCACACTTATTCTTAAGTCTAGGAATAAGAGTAAAATGACATCATTAGAATTTTGACACACTTTAACTAAAATTTTACTCCGAGTAGCTTTATACATATGGCCACAGGTCTAGATATATTGTGTAAATATAGACACTGCTAAATATAAAGTAACCTAATATGAATGAACAAACAATAACTTTACAAACAAAAACCCTAGTGGCGTCGATTACTCACTGCATAAAAACGCATTGTTTGGGCCAAAGCAGGAGAAGTGGCCCCTCCATCCTCATGCAGTTGGCTTTTAATGATGAGATCATATAGTGGGGACAAGGTGGGCGCTGTCTCAAAAACAGGGATACCTAAAAAGATTAAAAAAAAAAAAAGTGAAGTAGATCTGTTCATGCAGTCTCACAGAAACACATGAGCAATGCTCATATTATTAACTCTTATTTTAATCCAAATTTGTGATATACCATGTGATAGACCATTTAATAGAAGCATAATCAATAATAACTACATTAATGTAGAAGTCAATAGCGGTCATCCATGTATTGTTTCAAAACAACAAATATTTGATCAATTATACAGCTAAGGTTTCAGACAAGATTTTATACCTGTAGAACTGCCCATTTTTTTAATATATGATACAGAGAATGGCATCAAGCAATTCATCTTCAAGAAGAAACACGCTGGTAAATCTACACAGTTTGAGTTTGTTACAGAAGAAAATGATGGAGTCCTAGAAAAAACAAAAAACAACAACAACAAAAAAACATTAATTAAATAACTATTTGACATGACACCAAAAATCTGAAAAGAATGAATAAATCATTATTTTAAATCAATAGATTTTACCAAAGTAAAATTCTGTTTTAAATAACTTATGTCATATGATAGCTTTGTTTGAGAAACATTTAAATATATGACAGTTATCAGAACACTAAGGCTACTTTTATGATATAAACAGCCCATGGTCAAGTATGCAGCACAATTCTGCAAATCTCCTGCCTGTGTTCTGTGGACAGGGTTCCCACTCTTTCATGAACATCAGATTTCAATATTTATTTTATATCAAGCACAATAAAGACGAGGGGTTGATGGGTTTGTTACTGCCAATCTGGACAAAATCAAACTGTACCTCTGTCTATCATTATGCAGTAATGTTAAAGGCATAGTTCACCCAAAAATGAAAATTTTATGTTTATCTGCTTACCCCCAATGCATCCAAGATGTAGGTGACTTTGTTTCTTCAGAAGAACACAAATGATGATTTTTAACTGCAACCGCTGGTGTCTGTCAGTCTTATTGTTCGAGTTCCCATTCACTCTTATTATAAGAGTTGAAAACACTTCCATAGACAAATCCAAATTAAACCCTGCAGCTCGTGACGACACATTGATGTCCTAAGACACGAAATGATTGGTTTGTGCGAGAAACCGAACAGTATATCATAGACATAGTGGTGTATTAAAGGTAAAAAAATGATATACTGTTCAGTTTCTCGCACAAACCGATCGTTTCGTGTCTTAGGACATCAATGTGTTGTCACGAGCCACAGGGTTTAATTTGGAATTGTCTATGGAAGTGTTTTCGACTCTTCGAGTTCCCATTCACTCCTATTATAAGACTGACAGACGGCAGCGATTGCAGTTAAAAATCATCATTTGTGTTCTACTGAAGAAACAAAGTCACCTACATCTTGGATGCGCTGGGGGTAAGCAGATAAACGTCAAATTTTCATTTTTGGGTGAACTATCTCTTTAAAGCATATACTGACAACTAAAATCAAATTTAACGGGCATATGGCTTTTTTTAAATCCAATGAGGAGAGAGGGCTGGTAGAGTGAATGAGAGAACAAGCGGGTTTGAACGAGATATGCAATTTGCAGCTTTCTTATTCCTGCTTTCATTTTCACACTGGTTTTAGTTTTCCTTCTTTATGAATCATTACTTGATTAAAACTATAGTATAGAGAGAATATTATATACATGATTTTTGCAAGTAAATTACATTAAGGTAATTGTTAGGTAGTAAAAAAAAAAAAAAAATCTAAATATTTAAATTGATTTGTTAATCACCTGTTTAGGGTATCTGCAGGGTTTTAAAAATCAAATTTAAGGCTTTTAAAGACCTTTTTAAGACCTGCACAAATAAAATTAATACCATATTGGGGAGATTAGTGTTAATGGTAACATCCTAAACCATAAAATGACTTTAAAAACCACAATATAAACAACATCAGTCTACCAGTTGACATTTACAACACTGCATGTAAGCTTAGTATGGGTAAATCTTTGCATTGGTCCAAACAAAAACGACAGAAAACACACTGAATGAAAATGCACTTTCAATCTCTGACAGTAGATGGTGCTTATGGAACAGTAGAAATATATTAGTTTCCCCGGTTACCTCTGTAAACAATTAACACTGCCTCTGATTATAAACACTGCATAATTAAGCAAAATTCGTTGGAACCTTGATTAACCAATTTTTATGTAGCTCAATTTCAAGTACTTTCAAGAAGCATGGGAACCCTGCATGGAAGAGATTACACCAGATTACACCATGGTAGAGTTACACCAGAATTGTCATTGTTGGTTGAACTATTCCTTTAATTCCCCAATTATCTGACCCTTTGTTGTCGACTGGATGGGATCCTGTGATAAGCGGAGCAATGGGAAGCTTGTAAACCGATGTGGTGCCCTCAACAGTCACTGACACACTCACACCTAAAGTACGGGGAACTGCAGAATACAAGAAGAGAAGATAGTAATCAATGACTTTGAAGTATATAAACACTAGATTGTTATTTAAATGAATATTCAAACTATGCTTGTTGATCTGATTATAAGACAATTTTCTCACTATTGACATCAGTGAAGTTCAGTTGGGCTCCAGTTTCCTCTTCAAAGATATCATCTGGAGAAACATAACACTGTAGAGATACAAGATGACCGCCGCTCCTTGCCGTCAACAGACCCACACTACCGCGAAGTATGGTCTCCACAGCATTTGCCTTAGTGGCTATCCTATAATATAAATTGCTTGAGTAATTATTAATACACACACACACATACAATATATATATATATATATATATATATATATATATATATATATATATATATATATATATATATATATATATATGTGTGTATATGTAAAAAAATACATATATATTTTTATACATATATAAAAATATATAATATATATAATATATTATATACAAATGTAATATACAAATATAATATAATAATTATATATTACATATTACAGTAGTTTTCGTGAAACTGACTGCTAGAATTTCAATTAATTTTATTCGGACCTGATCAAAAGCAGGTCATAATGGCATAAAAAAAACGCTGAATAACAGATCTGGTTATTTTGGATGTGATCAATGCCAGGGAAAAAACAAACAAAAAAAAACTGAACCACTCTGTTACAACTTAAATTAGAAAGATGAGATTAAACTGAGTTGTACAGATACCTTGCCTTATAAATGCAGGTACACAAAGCCTGGTTACTGACAAATTTGTTCCTTTAAGAAAGATTGGTCAGTGTAAACCATGCCATGATCCCAATATTTTTCATAGGACTTTAAAAACTTATAATAGAGATGCACAAATATGGAAAAAGCAACAGAATCATTGCTAAAGACTTAGGTGTTCAAGAATCCACAGTAAGATAACCTATCAGCAATTCTGGAATTTTTCTACTCTCCCTAGGAGACCACTGACCACTGTGAAGTATGGTGAAAGAAGCATCATGGTTTAGAGCTTCTTTGCTGTTTTATGAATTCAAAACTGTATCAAGAGATTTTACACAAGAATGTCAGCACAGAAGTACACAACATTGTGTTTTAGAGAGGCTCTGTGGTTTAAGACAATGGCCCAAAGTACACAAGTAAATTAACAAATAATGGCTGAAAAAGAAAATATATTTTTTTCTGAGTCCTGACCTTTAGCCAAACAAACATATTTGTGTGGAGTGATGGTTCAAATTGGTCAAAAGTCTTACAAGCAGTTGCAGACAACATTTGGTGGAGGTCTTGCTGCTAAAGGAAATTAAGCAAATTACTAAATTCAAAGGTTCAATTAATTCCTCCAATACTTTTTGCATGATCACTTAATGTTCTTAAAAATGTGAAATGTACAGTTGTTTGTATTATTAGTTTAGTTAGATTGTCTATAATTGTGATTGAAATTAAAGGGGACATGACATGAGAAATCAAAATTCTTTGGTCTTTTAGGCATATAAGAGGTCTTTGTAACATTATAATATCCTGCAAGTTCCATTATTTACATGCTCATCAATAAAAAAGCATTTAAATAATCAATCTTTTAAAAAAAGGTTTGTTTGGAACAGAGGTGGCATGTGATGTCACAGGGACAAGACAACAACGCCTACTTTTACATCATTGCATCATTGTCCCTGCCCACTGAAGTTCAGTCGCTGATCAGCGAGTGGATCTAAAGTAGGCCTAGCTGTTTATGATAAGATTGTGATAATAACAAGATTGGCTTTGGAAAAACATCATCTTTGCACAGGCTGCCACAGGATCCCGATGTCAGAGAACAATGGATTCAGTTTATTTTTAATCGAACGTCCTAGTCACTTCAGTGTTTTTTACTGCATTTAAATTGTGTTTGCATTGTTAGTTTTGGTGAAAGCATTTCATTAATCTTTTACTGCATTTAAATTGTGTCTGCATTGCTAGTTTTGGTGAAAGCATTTCACGAGAGTGCAGAAATTGCGTTGCAATGACAAGATCACTGCATTTAAGTGATCAACAGACTGTCATCTGCTCAATGTTAATCAATGGAACCTTCCATGTGATGGAATAGATATAAACATAATGCAATTATTAACCATTTTCACGATTCGTTGATCTCTACAGCTGTAATAGTAAAAATGTGGTAAAAGTATTCGAAAGGATTCCACATGTAATACTTATTTCAATTGCAAAGATGTCAGCCAATCACAGCAGTGGGTGTTTACACTGAAGTCTCATAGCAGATAGGCCCCTTCAAACAGAGCGTTCAAATCAAAGGGCTAAAATCAGGGTGGAAAATAACCATTTATTTTTAAATGATGACAATTATTTGATGTAAAAATCATATTAACATTATAAGTGCACCTCATGAAACATAAAATAAAAAAATCCATTTCATGACCCCTTTAAGATCAGACCACATTTTGAGTAATCAATGCAGAAATCCAGATATTTTCAAAGGGTTCACAAACTTCTTCACAAATATCTTCTTGCCACTATATGAATGTTATTTATAATAGCATTTGATGGTTAAAAAAAACAACTGTAAGCTTATCTGTGGGCAAGGTTTCTACATGCTCTATCATTGCTATGTCTTTTTACATTTCTCAAGTCACTAGTAAAAAATGTGGGCTTGTTCTGAAAACAGTTTGCAACAGACCACTGTCTCTAGCACCCATCAGCACAATTTCTGTAGAAAAAGGAATAATAATTACCATATTCATGTACCATTGTATTTGAATGGTACTGCAAGTTACTTTAAAGAAAAATATAATAATACCACAATATAGTATTAAAATAAAAAAAAATATACCAAAAGTCCCCGGATGGTCTACTATTTCCGGTAGATTTTCGAATTGTGGATCCGTGCACACTACTAAGGCTACTATTGCCCACAACCCATTGTGCATTGGATGAGGATTCAGTTCAGAACTACAAACACGAGTAAAAAGTGTTAAAAAAAACTACAAAACATGGCGGACACGTGCAATCGACGCTGAGAGGTTTGAGTGACTAATAATCAGTTTAACCTGATAGAAAATATATATTTAATGTTATCCGTGTTATTTTTCTTCTGCAAATACCAATGTGAACTTTTAGAGATCCAAATGGCCATTAACTTTTAAATGCATCATTATGCATTAATATGAGGAGAGTTCTCCACATGAAAGACCCGCAACTGCATATCAACGTGCTGCATTTCTCTCCGATACGGTAGGAAATTAACTAAATGAAATGTGGAGGATGTAAGATGATTGACAGGCCAGTTTACGGTGATAGGATGCGACAGATAGAAAAGACGTGATTGTATGACGTGTTACTCTTTTGCTACACACTCAAAAGTAAGTACTTTTTGTTCACAGAAAGAGTACATACTTTTAGGGTGTAGTATAAGTAGGCGAATTGGGACGCAGCATTAGTAATTAGTAATCATTAGTAATTAGAGCTTGATTAGCTTGTTCAGGTGTGTTTAATTAAGGTTGGAGCTAAACTATGCAGGACAGCGGCTCTCTAGGACCGAACTTGCCTACCCCTGTGTATGATATGAGGAAACATTTTTCTTGACAAATAAAAAAAAAAAATCAATATGCCTGAACATATGCATCATCTTGGTGAGGTCTAACTCCAGGGACTGAAGAGCCAAATACATCTTTGTCTTTAATTTGCTGTGGAATAAAATGAGAAAAAAGGATTAAAATGCAAATAGTAACAGGAACTGTAAGTGTTTAATGATATAATAAATAAAACTAAAAAAAGAAGAAAACACACTTGTCTCCAGGGAGCTTATACAGGTTAACCAGACCCTTCAGGTGTTTGGAAAACTCATCAAAATTTTTGTCTCTGTAAAAATAAAGGTCCATTTTCTGGTAAATACATTTAATGCTTTGTATTCTTGTACGGTCACTTTGCAGTTGTTGTAACTTGTATAAAATAACTTGTTGAATTCTTGAATCTGATGGCTCATAGATGACTTTATGAGGGTAAGTAGCATAAAGTAGGATGTAGGTCCCATTTTGTTGGTCTCATTACAGTTGCACATTCTTTCTGGAAACTTTTAAAATAACAACAGCTTGGGCTGTTTCCAAGCAAAATATTTATTCAGTGACAAAGCTTTCTCAGATCTGAAAGTCAATTAGCATTCTTTACTGTGTGGGGGATGTTAGTAAAGTAAGGAAATGCAATAGAACAGATAACATTTTATCTGTCAAATGACACAAAGCATTCTACAGTATCAATCATCAGTGAATGACAAATAGCTACGATATCAAAACTTCTTTGTTAACACTGGTCTGTTTGTGTCTTAGCATATGTATTTTGGTGTGCAGGGAGGTTGACTGGGCGCTATCATTTACAGACACTCAAGTGTTTGAGGCACTTCGCAGCAAGTAAACGAAATATACATATTCCAATTTGCTGAAAAATTTACATTCCCTCGATATAGTTTGCTTACCGTAATTGCTGTATCAGCTCAGGACAACTCTACATTACAATAAGACAAAAAAAAAAAAAAAAAAAAAAATCACAATAAAGTAAGATCACAGGACATAGACATACTGCTATTCAAAATAACTACTAGTCTTCCTCTTACCACAGGGTTTTCACCATGGTGGGCCACTTTGACATCCACAAGCTTTCCAGCTTTATCCAAATGCACCTCAACGTAAAACATATCTGAGGTGATATAGCACTCAGTACGCGAGGGGCTCAGGTGAGATCCCAACCTGTAGGCACACAGCACGAGAACAAAAAGACAAAAACATACCTTTTAGTAAATTTCAGTAAAGTTAGGTAGGTCAAGTAAAATCAAGTAGAAATAAATCAGAACACGCTAGTGATGTTACTTATGACACCAAGTGCATGCCTCGCTGCTCGCTGGTTTACGTCTGTAAGTTCTGTATAGCTTTTTGTTATGAATCTATCTACTACCATTCCTTGGTGTTTATATTATTAACATGAGCCTCGTCTGAATAGCAAAAGTGGAGGTGTTGCTGTAATTTAAAGCACTATGTTCAGTATTACTCAGAGGTCTAGTTTCAAATATAATTCTTATGAAGTGGTGGTGCTTTATGTAACTTTATCTAGTGTACGTGATAAATACCGCTTGACATTTGTGCTTTTACTGTATACAGGCCACCAGGGCACCATACAGACTTTATCAAAGAATCTGCTGATTTTCTAGTACTGGCTGCAGATAAAGTCCTTATTGTTGGTGATTTTAATATCCATGTAGATAGTGAACAAGATGCACTGAGATTAAAGATATTCTAAACTCTACCGGAGTTCAGCAACACGTGTCAGGCCCCACTCATTGTCGTAATCATACTTTAGAACTTATATTGTCACATGGAATCAATATTGATGCTGTTAAAATTCTGCAGCAGAGCGATGACATCTCAAATCATTATCTAGTTTCATGTATGCTTCATTTAGCCAAGGCTGCAAAGCCGACACCTGGTTACAAATATGGTAGAACCATTACTTCCACCACTAAAGATTGCTTTATAAATAATCTTTTTGATCAGTTTAATCTCCTTAGAATACCAGATAGCTTAGAATAACTCAACGTTGCAACAGAAACTACTGACTCTCTCTTTTCCAGCACTTTAGACACAGTTGCTCCTTTGGACTTAAGATTAAAGAAAATAGTCCAAAGCCGTGGTACAACAACCATACTCTGGCCCTTAAAAGAGCAGCCAGAAAAAACAGATTATTTTTTCCCTGAGGAAAAACTCCATTCATTCATTGCTATAGGAGATGAAGAATTGTCTAAACTTGTTAAATCATCAAAATCTTTCATCTGTGCTCTGATGCTTCCTGAAGCATCGTTTTGAAATCGGCCATCACTAAATAAGTCGTTATTTTGAGTAAACTAAGAGATGTTCTATCGATCATAAGTTCAGTATGGAGTACCGCAAGGCTCAGTACTAGGACAGTTGCTGTTTACTTTGTACATGCTACCCTTGGGAGATATCATTAGGAAGCGTGGCATCAGTTTTCACTGTTATGCTGATGATACTCCGCTCTATATTTCTTCACGCCTTGACAAATCTTACCAATTCATAAAATTAATTGAGTGGATAGCTGATATAAAAAAAATTGGACAGCAATTTCCTAGTACTTACTTCAGAAAAAAAAAAAAAAAAAAAAAAAGATTCTAATTATTGGACCAAAAACCTCTGCATGCAATAACCTAGAATACGGTCAATGTAAGCAATGTTTCTAGCATCTGCGTAATCGCATTCTTCCATCTTAAAAATATATCTAAATTATGACATATGCACTCAATGACAAATGCAGAACAGTTAGTTCATGCGTTCATGACATCAAGGCTAGATTATTGTGTTTTTGCTGGGTGGTTACCCTGGATGCCTAATAAACAAACTACAGCTCGCCCAAAGCACAGCAGCTAGAGTTCTTACAAGAACCAAGAAGTATGAACATATTAGCCCGGTTCTTTTAACACTTGCTAATTCTTTAAAATCTTGCTAATTACTTACAAAGCACTAAATGATTTAGCTCCCCAGTACTTGAACGAGCTCTTAACACATTATAGTCAAGTCAAGTCACCCTTATAGCACTTTATACAATGCAGATTGTGTCAAAGCAGCTTTACAGTGATAACTGGTAAATATTCTGTCTGCACAGCAGCTCTTTAAGAAAACAGTGTCATTGTCCAGCTTAAGTAAATTCAGTATTGATTCATTCTGTTGTAAAAATTAATAATTTATCTATATATCAGCACTTGAGAAAACAGTGATGTCATCATCCAGCTCAGTTCTGTTTGCATACAATAATGTCAA
Organism: Chanodichthys erythropterus; assembly: GCF_024489055.1. Classification (NCBI taxonomy): domain Eukaryota; kingdom Metazoa; phylum Chordata; class Actinopteri; order Cypriniformes; family Xenocyprididae; genus Chanodichthys; species Chanodichthys erythropterus. The sequence goes on from NC_090239.1 coordinate 38,445,335, forward strand.
TGCAGGCAGATCAAAAGCATTGTATAGTCCTTCATGTCTATTGTGATCTCAAAATTCTGGCCAGTTGATAATACCTAGAATATCAAAATTGACTGCTGGTGGTAGATCCTTTTCCTTTTTAGCACCTAAACTTTGGAACAGTCTTCCTAGCATTGTTCAGAAAGCAGACACACTGTCAGTTTAAATATAGACAATCTCTTTAACCTGGCACACACATAACACATTATCTAATTCTATAATTCAAATCATGTAAATTGTTATGCTGCATAAATGAGGTCAGCCGGACAATAAATTATGACAATAAGTTATATAATAAGTAATACATTGGCAATAAGTTATATATCTAACCAAAAGGATGACCCAGCCAACTTCATGTTGCTAAAATGGACAGTGTGTTGTTACAAAACCAATAGACAGATGAGTAAGTTTAAACTTGTACAAACTTTTATGTAAATCAAGTGTAACGTCAGTTCTGGCAGGTCACATCAGTCAAGCTCACATCAGCTGACTCCCAGGTGACTCACATCTACCTATAGGAATACAATGCTTATCACAGCATTCATACATAAGCTCCTCAGTATTATCAGCAGATATTGCATTTCTCAGAAGCTAATTAAATGGCGAATTCGACAGGCAAATCCTCATCATCTCACTAGGAATTGGGCAACCAGGAATTTAGCGAAAGGGATTCGTTCCCCACATGGATTTCACCTTTTGAACACATGAATTTGCTGCATTGATCCAGTGGCGGCGCTAGGCCGGGGGTTGAGGGGCTATAGCCCCACCAGAAATGTGCTTAGCACCGGCTGTTTACTCTGTCACTTTCAATAAAAAAGGCCATTAAAACCCTAAAAAAATAATTTAAAAAATAAAATAAAAAATAAGGGTTAAGAAATGTTGTAAATGTGCCTATAAACAATGGTTTTGCAGGGGGAGGAGTCATTGCACAATCACATATGCACATTATCAAGAATCTCGTCAACAGCCATCATATTGGAGAGCAATGAAATATGAAGCAAAAGAATGCAGACTTTAGACACATCTCAGAATATTTCAGAACAAAACAACAGACTTCTCAAGATCCTCTTCTCTTGTATAGTAATCTTCTATTGGAGTTATTGATGTACATATTTTTCTTCTTAGCACCCCATTTGAACTGTTAAGCTTTAAGAACTGCGTGTTTGAAACACGCAGTTCTTAAAGCTATTGCTATTGGGAACACGCTGGTCTTAAAACTATAGTTGCAACTGGAAAAACACTTGTTCTTAAAGTTAGTTGCTATTTGGAAAAACATTGTGTTAAGTAAGCAACGTTACTGTGGCTTAAAGTGCCCCTATTATTCCTTTTTTAAAGTTCCTAATATTGTTTTGGGAGTCTCCTACAACAGATTTATGCAAGGTTTCGTTTTCTCATAATATACATTTAATTTCACCTCAGTTCACCAAAGAATGGTAAATGATTCCTCAGAAGCAATTCAAAGAACCAGTCGCTCTAAACCCCTCCTTTCCGTGAGCTTACACTGTTCTGATTGGTCAGATGGCCCAATCCTTTGTGATTGGTCTACTGCGTACACCGCGCGCCCATTGCCATAATGGAATGACAGCTATCAATTCACAAGACATTGTATAGAACGTATGGACAAAAAAGATAGCATTGATATCAATTACCGTATCAATTCAAACCTGAGTCTGACAATGGAACATCTGAAGTAGTCAATCAGAAACTGATTCACAATCACAACTGGAGTACGACGTTTCTATATGGCAAGTGTCACATTAGTTTGCTTATTTATATGATGTGATAGCAGCATCACTGTTATACTTTATGTAGGTGCACCTAGAGTAGGTGAACTGTATCAGAATGCCAAGCAAGGCTGAAAACCTGTAAGCATAAGATAAACCGGCCCCATGTTATTTTGTAAACTCCAACATTAGCCAAGCACAAATGTGAATAGCTGATAAATACACTTTGTAAACAAAAGTTGTGCTCCATCCTTGATCATTACTCCAAGTAATAAGACAGAAAGGCTGCATTAATAGACACATTTTTAGACAATATTGGACCCACATCCAAAAACTATGAATTTTAAACGATCGCTAGAAAATATAAACATCAATTATTAATCATACTTACAGACTGAGATTCAGAGGAGCAAGCTGGTCCAAATAAACTAGGCACTGATCCATATTTTAAGACCAAGAGTTTTGTGAATCCTGCGTTAAACTCCCCGAGGTTTGAGAAGCAGTCATCAGTAAAATGACGGGAATGCAACAAAAGATTGTACTGCTGTGGTATTGTTGAAAAAAATAATGAAATGTGCAATAAGTGGGCGTGTAATATGCTAATGTTTCATTGTGATGTCACAATGAAATGGTTTGGGAAACGATCTGTTTAATTGACTCAACTCATTGAGTCAACTCTTACTTTTAAGAGACAATAACTTTATATATGGTACACTTTCAGATTTAAACTTTGCAGGATGTTTTCAATCATTTAAAGCTATATAACACTACATGAAAGGTAATTTTCAAAATTCCATAATAGGGGCACTGTAAAAATTATCAAAGTATTGTAACATGCTGGTCCTTAAATATACAGAGGTCTCTTATTCAACACTAACAACGTCATAGCTTGATGATCCCATAAAGGAGTGTGAAATCACATGCGAACAAATAATGACAAATAATTCTGTATTATGCAGGCCAGACAAGTAATTTGGCAATGTCACGTGGTAAAGAAAGACGAAGCGTCTGCACACATACATATTCAAATGTGCATATTGTGATAGAAATATTTTATGTGCAGAAGATGCAGACTAAGGATGCTCAGGTCAAAGACCAGTCATATAATTAGCTTAGATCATCACAAACCGATCACCAGAACAAATTACAGTGAAGATGATATTGATTTTCCTCAACTGTAAGACTTAAACGTGCATGTATCTTTCTATTCATTGAGACTCACTCTGTTGTTGTGACAAGTGACCTCTGAGAATGTATAGTGAGAGTGTATAGATGCTAGAGACCTGTGTGCTCATGTGTGATTGAGGTAGTGATAGTAGCTTCTTGATGGGACTCCGTCCCCTTACTTCGGGAGGGCAATTACCTCAAAAGTATTGGAAATGTATTAGAAGTATTTGAGAAGGGAATTACCTTGAGATACTGTAGTGTTATATTGTTTTATATTTGGGACAGGAATTACCTCAAAGGTACTGTTGTACTATATTGGTACTGTAGTATTGTATTGTATTATATTTGGGATGGGAATTACCTCGAAGGTACTGTAGTATTGTATTGGTACTTTAGTATTGTATTATATTATATTGACAACTGGAGGTTGTTTGAATTATCAGTGAAGTCAGATTGGTATTGGAAATTTCTATGACAATACCTATAGACTATACACGTATTAAAAGAATGCATTAAAAGTCTTCGGTTTTCAGTTAAAAAGGTGTCATTTAAGCGGCCCCTAAGTTAATAATGAATGATTTTTACAATGGAAGTGATTCAATCAAAAACTTTAGCTCAATAATTACTTTTCCCTAGATCTGCTGTAGAGCCAAAACAATCTCTGCCATTCATTTTCCTATTATCACTGTGAAGCTGCTTTGAAACAATCTGTATTGTAAAAAGCGCTATATAAATGAAGATGACTTTACTTGACCAAGGCTTCAAAGCATGTATCGAGTAAGTATTGCAATTTACTAAGAAGCCCCGTTTTGAGGGTTGATTTTTTTTTCAGAAAATCATGTGAGCAATGACAAATGAAGCCTTATTCTCTGTTCCATCACTTGCATGATATAACAAAGTCTACTTTTGTGGCAATAAGTTATATACCTAATCAAAAGGATGACCCAGCCAACTTTATGCTGCTAAAATGGACAGTGTGTTGTCAAAAAACAAAAAGACAGATGAATGAGTTTAAACTTGTGCAAACGTTTGTGTAAATGCTTGGTAAATCAGTAGAATAACCAGAGTAATACATATACACATGGAAAAAAAGAAAAAAAAGAAAAGAAAAAACAAATACAATAAATAAAACCAATATGCCAAACCCCACTGATGATACCAAATTCAAAATAAATAATTTATAGTCCCCGACTGTGGTGGCCAGTCTTTTTCCAATCCAATAGAAAAAGACCACATTAAATGCTTGTACTTGCAATCTTTGATAATGTGCAAATATGTGACAATCTGAATAATCCATTGGGAGGAAACTTGATGTGAAAAGCAGAGTCTTTGCAACTACTCAGTGTTTGGAGTTTGACCCCTGAAGGCATTTTTTAGAGTTGTTTTTTCTGACATACACAAAAGTGAAGACTCATAACTCCAAAACTACAGCAAGGAAAGTCAAAATGTAGGTTTGTTTAATAGAAAACTTTTAAAATATTTAGATTAGAAATTAATACATTTGGACATTCTCATGCTGAGAAACTGATGATAAAATATTAAAAAAATATAGATTTTTTATTGTAATTTACATATCTTTCTTATTTGACATGCAATAACTCAGGAAGGAAATAAAGTAGGATTATGATTTTTGGGTGAAGTTCACATATATGTGAGCTGCATCTGGATCACTTTTTTTTTTTTTTTGGTGACAGCATAAAGCAGGGGTCAGCAAGTAAGTTTGGCATCGGGCCAAAAAAAATATTCGCCACTAGATGGCAGGCCAGAACATAGTCAAAGGATAAGAAGAAATTATTTGATGAAAAATACAACTATTGCCTGTGACAGACTGTTACAGTGTCTTTGGTAGTCATTAACAAAGAGCCACATTTGTTTGGTGGTGTCCGGGTTTTACACTGGATAAATTAATAAAGCAAAGTAGTGACACATAACTTGGCAAGTATCTCCAACTTGCAACACAGACCGTCTTGCTAAAACACATATATGTGGGAGATGCGGAATGGATAAAAACAATAATAACATAAAAACTAGATAAAAGAGTTTGAAGACAAACTTTAAGTTGGCTTGAAAAAGCCAGTCCAGAAAGTTTGAAGTAGTTTTAAAAGTTTGAAGTTTGAAAGTTTGAAGTTTAGTAGTTTAGATAGATAGATAGATTGATAGTTGTCACAGATGGTTACTATGGAGTTTTTATAGAGTTATTAGCATGTTCTTAGCCTACTTTAGCACTTAGGTAATCGATATTAGCATGTAGCTATTCAGTGCTAGCATGTGTAACATTTTGGAAGTAGAGATTGCTAGCATGAGTCGGGTGCTAGGGTGGTTGCTAAGGTGTTGCTATGCGGTTGCTAGGGTACTCGGGGTGGTTGCTAGGGTGTTGCTATGCGGTTGCTAGGGTACTCGGGTGGTTGCTAAGGTGTTGCTATGCGGTTGCTAGGGTACTCTGGGTGGTTGCTAGGGTGTTGCTATGCGGTTGCTATGGTGTTGCTATGCGGTTGCTAGGGTACTCGGGGTGGTTGCTAAGGTGTTGCTATGCGGTTGCTAGGGTACTCGGGGTGGTTGCTAGGGTGTTGCTATGCGGTTGCTAGGGTACTCGGGTGGTTGCTAAGGTGTTGCTATGCGGTTGCTAAGGTACTCGGGGTGGTTGCTAGGGTGTTGCTATGCGGTTGCTAGGATACTCGGGGTGGTTGCCATGGTGTTGCTATGTGGTTGCTATTGTATCCAGGCTGGTTGCTAGGATGATGCCAGGGTGATTTGTGTGGTTGCTATGCAGTTGCCATGGTGTTCTGGGTGGTTGCTAGGTTGTTTTGGGTGGTTGCTATCAGAGTTGATCATAGATAGATAGATAGATAGATAGATAGAGAGATAGATGAGAAGTGATAGATGAGAAGAGAGATAGATGAGAAGATAGATAGATGAGAAGTGATAGATAAGAAAGATAGCTTGATAGATAGATGAGAAGGGATAGATAGATAAGAGAAATAGATAGATAGATTTAGTTTGATAGATAGATAGATTAGAAAGAGAGATAGATAGATAGATAGATAGATAGATAGATAGATAAAGACATATTAGATAGAATGGAAGTTTGAATGAGTCTCAATGGATTAGAAATAGTACATAGAATGGCAGCTAATAGAGTCTGATGAGCCTCTCCAACTGTCAAAATTTGAATTGTTACAGTTGGAGTTTGAATAGTCTTGGCTCATTTGAACATTCCGTCAATGAAAGTCAATGGGATTTTTCCAAGTTTTGATCAGTTTTAGGAAAACCGTGAGTCTGATCAGTCTGAAAAGATATAGCAACCCCAGTCAGAACAGTCTGAAGGTCTAGTCCGAGTTTGGTGGTTGTAGCTTGAACAGTCTAGGAGGAGATGCATTTAGAAATTTTAGTCTAAGAAGAAGAATAATAACTAGATAAAAAAGTTTGAAGACAAACTTTAAGTTGGCTTGAAAAAGCTGGTCCAGAAAGTTTGAAGTAGTTTTGAAAGTTTGAAGTTTGAAAGTTTAAGCTTAGTAATTTAGATAGATAGATAGTTAGTCTACTTTAGCACTTAGCTAATCAATATTAGCATGTAGCTATTCACTAGCATGTGTAGCATGTTGGAAGTACAGATTGCTAGCATGAGTCAAAACAGCCAACCGCCATGTCTCTACGATGTTCTGATGCAGAAATATAGATCTTGCAACACGGTTGCTAGGGTACTTTGTTTGGTTGCTAGGGAGTGGCTTGTCAGCTACCAATGACAACACTCCAAAGGCTACTTGACAATATAAACCATGGGCGTAGGTTTAGGGGGGGACGCTAGGTACTAGTCCCTATCAATATTTTGATATGACAAATTTGTCCCCACCAATATTTAGCAAGCTCCTTTGCACTGCTATTTGGATCGATTCTAACGGCCAGGACGACGACAGTACAAGAAACGCCGTAATTTGATTGGCGGCGGGGTATCTTATAGGCTACACGCGCGGGCCGGGACTACTTTTGTGCTTGCACTAGCAGCGAGCGGTTGGTGTGTGTGTGCGCGCGCGCATGTTGACGACGCCGACGGTAAGTTACCAGGACTGTCTCTCTACCACATACAAAGGCCAGAGTAAAAATATTTTAATATTCCGTTTTAACTATAATTAGCTAGCCCCACAAATAAACTAGCAGTAGTGACTGACCAGGCTTTCAAATGCAGATTCTACTGTGGAAAATAGTATTAAATGGTGATAGTATGTGTTACCCAGGATGATAGAATGCTAAATTAGCAAGTAACTGAATGTCAATTAGCCAACAGTGTTTTTTGTAAGTATAATTAGGCTATTAATGTAGCCTATAGTAAATTATGTTTGTTTGTTAATAAACTGTATGGTTGTTCAGCATTTCACATTCCCAGGTATTAACGTGAGTGTACTGGAGGGTAAATAGTGTTTAGAAAAAGGTTATTATATTTATTTATTTAGATTTCCTTGTGGCAGAATATTTTTTGTTAGTGTAATTACTAATGTACATAATTTGTTAATAAAATGTTTGGTTGTGAAGCATTACACAGTCTCAAGTTTTTAATTTTATTTTTTGAGAGTGCTTTTGGGGGGGGGGGGTGTCGTGGGGTGTCCCCACCAAAGCTGAGACCAAACCTACGCCCATGATATAAACCAAACCCCATGTCTGTACGATGTTCTGATGCAGAGATATAGATCTTGCAAAACGGTTGCTAGGGTACTGTTTGGTTGCTAGGGAGTGGCTTGCCAGCTACCAATGGCGAAACTTCAAAGGCTACTTGACAATATAAACCAACCCCCATGTCTGGACGATGTTCTGATGTAGAGATATAGATCTTGCAAAATGGTTGCTAGGGTACTGTTTGGTTGCTAGGGACTGGCTTGGCAGCTACGAATAATCATACTCCAAAGGCTACTTGACAATATAAACCAACCCCCACGTCTCTACGATGTTCTAATGCAGAGATATAGATTTTGCAAAATGGTTGCTAGGGCACTCTGTTTGGTTGCTATGGTGTTGCTATGCAGTTGCTAGGGTACTCGGGGTGTTTGCTAAGGTGTTGCTATGCGGTTGCTAGGGTATTCGGGATGGTTGCTAGGATGTTGCTATGCGGTTGCTATGGTAATAGGGGTGGTTGCTAAGGTGTTGCTATGCGGTTGCTAGGGTATTCGGGGTGGTTGCTAGGGGGTTGCTATGCGGTTGCTATGGTACTAGGGGTGGTTGCTAAGGTGTTGCTATGTTGTTGCTAGGGTATTCGGGGTGGTTGCTAAGGTGTTGCTATGCGGTTGCTAAGGTCTTGCTATATGGTTGCTAAGGTACTCGGGGTGGTTGCTAAGGTGTTGCTATATGGTTGCTAGGGTACTCAGGTGGTTGCTAAGGTGTTGTTATACGGTTGCTAAGGTACTTTGGGTGGTTGCTAGGGTATTGCTATGAGGTTGCTAGGATATTCTAGGAGGTTGTTATGCTGTTCTGGGTGGTTGCTATGCGGTTGCTAGGGTGCTCTGTGTGGTTGCTGTGCTGTTGCCATGGTGTTCAAGGTGGTTGCTTGGGTGATCTGGTGGTTGCTATGATAGATAGATAGATAGATAGAGATAGATTTAGTTTGATAGATAGAGATAGATTTAGTTTGATAGAGATAGATTTAGTTTGATAGATAGAGATAGATAGATTTAGATAGATAGATAGATAGAGATAGATAGATTTAGATAGATAGATAGATAAAGTTTGATAGATAGCTAGATAGATTTAGTTTGATAGATAGATAGATAGATTTAGTTTGATAGATAGATAGATAGATAGATAGATTTAGTTTGATAGATAGATAGATAGATTTAGTTTGATAGATAGATAGATAGATAGATTTAGTTTGATAGATAGATAGAGATAGATAGATAGATAGATAGATAGATTTAGTTTGATAGATAGATAGAGATAGATAGATAGATAGATCGATAGATAGATAGATTTAGTTTGATAGATAGATAGATAGATAGATAGATAGATAGATTTAGTTTGATAGATAGATAGAGATAGATTTAGTTTGATAGATAGATAGAGATAGATAGATTTAGATAGATAGATAGATAGATAGATAAAGTTTGATAGATAGCTAGATAGATTTAGTTTGATAGATAGATAGATAGATTTAGTTTGATAGATAGATAGATAGATAGATAGATTTAGTTTGATAGATAGATAGATAGATAGATTTAGTTTGATAGATAGATAGATAGATAGATTTAGTTTGATAGATAGATAGAGATAGATAGATAGATAGATAGATTTAGTTTGATAGATAGATAGAGATAGATAGATAGATAGATCGATAGATAGATAGATTTAGTTTGATAGATAGATAGATAGATAGATAGATAGATAGATAGATTTAGTTTGATAGATAGATAGAGATAGATTTAGTTTGATAGATAGATAGAGATAGATAGATTTAGATAGATAGATAGATAAAGTTTGATAGATAGCTAGATAGATTTAGTTTGATAGATAGATAGATAGATTTAGTTTGATAGATAGATAGATAGATAGATAGATTTAGTTTGATAGATAGATAGATAGATAGATTTAGTTTGATAGATAGATAGATAGATAGATTTAGTTTGATAGATAGATAGATAGATAGATTTAGTTTGATAGATAGATAGAGATAGATAGATAGATAGATAGATTTAGTTTGATAGATAGATAGAGATAGATAGATAGATAGATCGATAGATAGATAGATTTAGTTTGATAGATAGATAGATAGATAGATAGATAGATAGATTTAGTTTGATAGATAGATAGAGATAGATTTAGTTTGATAGATAGATAGAGATAGATAGATTTAGATAGATAGATAGATAGATAGATAAAGTTTGATAGATAGCTAGATAGATTTAGTTTGATAGATAGATAGATAGATAGATAGATAGATAGATAGATAGATAGATAGATTTAGTTTGATAGATAGATAGATAGATAGATAGATTTAGTTTGATAGATAAATAGAGATAGATAGATTTAGATAGATAGATAGATTTAGTTTGATAGATAGATAGATAGATTTAGTTTGATAGATAGATAGATAGATAGATAGATAGATAGATTTAGTTTGATAGATAGATAGAGATAGATTTAGTTTGATAGATAGATAGAGATAGATAGATTTAGATAGATAGATAGATAGATAGATAAAGTTTGATAGATAGCTAGATAGATTTAGTTTGATAGATAGATAGATAGATAGATAGATAGATAGATAGATAGATTTAGTTTGATAGATAGATAGATAGATAGATAGATTTAGTTTGATAGATAAATAGAGATAGATAGATTTAGATAGATAGATAGATTTAGTTTGATAGATAGATAGATAGATTTAGTTTGATAGATAAATAGAGATAGATAGATTTAGATAGATAGATAGAGATAGATAGATTTAGTTTGATAGATAGATAGATTTAGTTTGATAGATAGATAGATTTAGTTTGATAGATATATAGAGATAGATAGATAGATAGATAGATAGATAGAGATAGATAGATAGATAGAGATAGAGAGATAGATAGAGATAGATAGATAGATAGATAGATAGATAGATAGATAGATAGATAGATTTAGTTTGATAGATAGAGATAGATTTAGTTTGATAGATAGATAGAGATAGATTTAGTTTGATAGATAGATAGAGATAGATAGATTTAGATAGATAGAGATAGATAGATTTAGATAGATAGATAGATAGATTTAGTTTGATAGATAGATAGATAGATAGATAGATAGATAGATAGATAGATAGATTTAGTTTGATAGATAGATAGATAGATAGATTTAGTTTGATAGATAAATAGAGATAGATAGATTTAGATAGATAGATAGAGATAGATAGATTTAGTTTGATAGATAGATAGATAGATAGATAGATTTAGATAGATAGATAGAGATAGATAGATTTATAGAGATAGATAGATTTAGATAGATAGATAGATAGATAGATAGATAGATTTAGTTTGATAGATAGATAGATAGATAGATAGATTTAGTTTGATAGATAGATAGAGATAGATAGATTTAGATAGATAGATAGAGATAGATAGATTTATAGAGATAGATAGATTTAGATAGATAGATAGATAGATAGATAGATTTAGTTTGATAGATAGATAGATAGATAGATAGATAGATAGATAGAATGAGTTTGAATGAGTTTAAATGGCTTAGAAATAGGAATGGCAGTTAAATTGAGTCTGTGTGTTTGAATTTGAATTTTGACAGTTGGACGGAATGTTCAGATCAGCCAAGGCATTTCAATGGAAGTCAATGGGAGCTTTTTCCAGGTTTAATCAGCATTTTTAGGAAAACCGTAAGTCAGATCAGTCTGAAAAGATATAGCAACTCGAGTCAGAACAGTCTGAATGTCTAGTCCGAGTTTGGTGGTTGTAGCTTGAACAGTCTAGGAGGAGATACAATTTAAAATTTAGTCTAAGAAGAATAATAATAACTAGATAAAAAAGTTTGAGGACAAACTTTAAGTTGGCTTGAAAAAGCATAGCCAGAAAGTTTGAAGAAGTTTTAAAAGTTTGAAGTTTGAAAGTTTAAGTTTTATTAGATAGATAGATTGGTAATTGTCACAGATGGATACTATGGAGTTTTTATAGAGTTATTAGCATGTTCTTAGCCCACTCTAGCACTTAGCTAATCACTATTAGCATGTAGCTATTCACTGCTAGCATGTTGAAGTCCAGATTGCTAGCATGAGTCAAAAGAGCCAACCGCCATGTCTCTACGATGTACTGATGCAGAGATATAGATTTTGCAAAACGGTTGCTAGGGTACTCTGTTTGGTTGCTAGGGAGTGGCTTGGCAGCTACCAGTGATGATACTCCAAAGGCTGCTTGACAATATAAACCAACCCCCATGTCTGTACGATGTTCTGATGCAGAGATATAGATTTTGCAAAACGGTTGCTAGGGTACTCTGTTTGGTTGCTAGGGAGTGGCTTGGCAACTGCCAGTAATGATAAACCAAAGGCTGCTTGACAATATAAACCAACCCCCATGTCTGGAAGATGTTCTGATGCAGAGATACAGATTTTGCAAAATGGTTACTAGGGTACTGTTTGGTTGCTAGGGAGTGACTTGGCAGCTACCAGTGATGATACTCCAAAGGCTGCTTGACAATATAAACCAATCCCCATGTCTGTAAGATGTTCTGATGCAGAGATATAGATTTTGCAAATTGGTTGCTAGGGCACTCTGTTTGGTTGCTATGGTGTTGCTATGCAGTTGCTAGGGTACTCGGGGTGGTTGCTAAGGTGTTGCTATGCGGTTGCTAGGGTGTTGCTATGCGGTTGCTAGGGTACTCGGGGTGGTTGCTAGGGTGTTGCTATGCGGTTGCTATGGTACTCGGGGTGGTTGCTAAGGTGTTGCTATGCGGTTGCTATGGTACTCGGGTGGTTGCTAGGGTGTTGCTATGCGGTTGCTAGGGTACTCGGGGTGGTTGCTAAGGTGTTGCTAGGGTACTCGGGGTGGTTGCTAAGGTGTTGCTATGCGGTTGCTAGGGTACTCGGGGTGGTTGCTAGGGTGTTGCTATGCGGTTGCTATGGTACTCGGGGTGGTTGCTAAGGTGTTGCTATGCTGTTGCTAGGGTACTCGGGGTGGTTGCTAGGGTGTTGCTATGCGGTTGCTAGGGTACTCGGGGTGGTTGCTAGGGTGTTGCTATGCGGTTGCTAGGGTACTCGGGGTGGTTGCCATGGTGTTGCTATGTGGTTGCTATTGTATCCAGGCTGGTTGCTAGGATGATGCCAGGGTGATTTGTGTGGTTGCTATGCAGTTGCCATGGTGTTCTGGGTGGTTGCTAGGTTGGTTTGGGTGGTTGCTATGAGAGTTGATCATAGATAGATAGATAGAGAGATAGATAGAGAGATAGATGAGAAGTGATAGATGAGAAGAGAGATAGATGAGAAGTGATAGATGAGAAGAAAGATAGATGAGAAGAGAGATAGATGAGAAGTGATAGATGAGAAGAAAGATAGATAGATAGATAGATAGATTAGAAAGAGAAATAGATAGATAGATAGATAGATTAGAAAGAGAAATAGATAGATATATAGATAGATAGATAGAGAGATAGATGAGAAGTGATAGATGAGAAGAAAGATAGATTGATAGATAGATAGATTTAGTTTGATAGATAGATAGAGATAGATAGATTAAAAAGAGAAATAGATAGATAGATAGATAGATTTAGTTTGATAGATAGATAGATAGATAGATAGATAGATAGATGGATAGATAGATGGATAGATTAGAAAGAGAAATAGATAGATAGATAGATAGATTAGAAAGAGAAATAGATAGATAAATAGATAGATAGATTAGAAAGAGAAATAGATAGATAGATAGATAGATAGATAGATAGATAAAGACATATTAGATAGAATGGAAATTTGAATGAGTCTCAATGGATTAGAAATAGTACATAGAATGGCATCTAATAGAGTCTGATGGGCCTCTCCAACTGTCAAAATTTGAATTTTGACAGTTGGAGTTTGAATAGTCTTGGCTCATTTGAACATTCCGTCAATGAAAGTCAATGGGATTTTTCCAAGTTTTAGTCAGCTTTTTTAGGAAAACCGTAAGTCTGATCAGTCTGAAAAGATATAGCACACTAAGTCAGAATAGTCTGAAGGTCTAGTCCGAGTTTGGTGGTTGTAGCTTGAACAGTCTAGGAGGAGATGCATTTAGAAATTTAGTCTAAGAATAATAATAATAACTAGATAAAAAAGTTTGAGGACAAACTTTAAGTTGGCTTGAAAAAGCATAGCCAGAAAGTTTGAAGAAGTTTTAAAAGTTTGAAGTTTGAAAGTTTAAGTTTTATTAGATAGATAGATAGATAGATAGATAGATTGGTAATTGTCACAGATGGATACTATGGAGTTTTTATAGAGTTATTAGCATGTTCTTAGCCCACTTTAGCACTTAGCTAATCACTATTAGCATGTAGCTATTCACTGCTAGCATGTTGAAGTCCAGATTGCTAGCATGAGTCAAAAGAGCCAACCGCCATGTCTCTACGATGTACTGATGCAGAGATATAGATTTTGCAAAACGGTTGCTAGGGTACTCTGTTTGGTTGCTAGGGAGTGGCTTGGCAGCTACCAGTGATGATACTCCAAAGGCTGCTTGACAATATAAACCAACCCCCATGTCTGGAAGATGTTCTGATGCAGAGATACAGATTTTGCAAAATGGTTACTAGGGTACTGTTTGGTTGCTAGGGAGTGACTTGGCAGCTACCAGTGATGATACTCCAAAGGCTGCTTGACAATATAAACCAACCCCCATGTCTGTACGATGTTCTGATGCAGAGATATAGATTTTGCAAATTGGTTGCTAGGGCACTCTGTTTGGTTGCTATGGTGTTGCTATGCAGTTGCTAGGGTACTCGGGGTGGTTGCTAAGGTGTTGCTATGCGGTTGCTAGGGTACTCGGGGTGGTTGCTAGGGTGTTGCTATGCGGTTGCTAGGGTACTCGGGTGGTTGTTAAGGTGTTGCTATGCGGTTGCTAGGATACTCGGGGTGGTTGCTAGGGTGTTGCTATGCGGTTGCTATGGTACTCGGGGTGGATGCTAAGGTGTTGCTATGCGGTTGCTAGGGTACTCGGGGTGGTTGCTAGGGTGTTGCTATGCAGTTGCTAGGGTACTCGGGGTGGTTGCTATGGTGTTGCTATGCGGTTGCTAGGGTACTCGGGGTGGTTGCTAGGGTGTTGCTATGCGGTTGCTAGGGTACTCGGGGTGGTTGCTAGGGTGTTGCTATGCGGTTGCTAGGGTACTCGGGGTGGTTGCCATGGTGTTGCTATGCGGTTGCTATTGTATCCAGGCTGGTTGCTAGGATGATGCCAGGGTGATTTGTGTGGTTGCTATGCAGTTGCCATGGTGTTCTGGGTGGTTGCTAGGTTGTTTTGGGTGGTTGCTAGGTTGTTTTGGGTGGTTGCTATGAGAGTTGATCATAGATAGATAGATAGAGTTTATGAATTTGAATGAGTTGATAGATAGATGATAGATAGAGAGATAGATGAGAAGAGAGATAGATGAGAAGTGATAGATGAGAAGATAGATAGATTGATAGATGAGAAGTGATAGATAGATAGAGAAATAGCTAGATTTAGTTTGATAGATAGATTAGAAAGAGAAATAGATAGATTTAGTTTGATATAGATTAGAAAAAGAAATAGATAGATAGATAGATTTAGTTTGATAGATAGATAGATTAGAAAGAGAAATAGATAGATAGATTTAGTTTGATAGATAGATAGATAGATTTAGTTTGATAGATAGATAGATTTAGTTTGATAGATAGATAGATAGATAGATAGATAGATAGATAGATAGATAGATAAGACATATTAGATAGAATGGAAGTTTGAATGAGTCTCAATGGATTAGAAATAGTACATAGAATGGCAGCTAATGGAGTCTGATGAGCCTCTCCAACTGTCAAAATTTGAATTTTGACAGTTGGAGTTTGAATAGTCTTGGCTCATTTGAACATTCCGTCAATGAAAGTCAATGGGATTTTTCCAAGTTTTGATCAGCTTTTTTAGGAAAACCGTAAGTCTGATCAGTCTGAAAAGATATAGCACACTAAGTCAGAATAGTCTGAAGGTCTGGTCCGAGTTTGGTGGTTGTAGCTTGAACAGTCTAGGAGGAGATGCATTTAGAAATTTAGTCTAAGAAGAATAATAATAATAATAAGCTTAAGTAGTAGATCAGTAAGTTGGCTTTTTCAAGCCAACTTAACTAGATAAAAAAGTTTGAGGACAAACTTTAAGTTGGCTTGAAAAAGCATAGCCAGAAAGTTTGAAGAAGTTTTAAAAGTTTGAAGTTTGAAAGTTTAAGTTTTATTAGATAGATAGATAGATAGATAGATAGATAGATAGATTGGTAATTGTCACAGATGGATACTATGGAGTTTTTATAGAGTTATTAGCATGTTCTTAGCCCACTTTAGCACTTAGCTAATCACTATTAGCATGTAGCTATTCACTGCTAGCATGTTGAAGTCCAGATTGCTAGCATGAGTCAAAAGAGCCAACCGCCATGTCTCTACGATGTACTGATGCAGAGATATAGATTTTGCAAAACGGTTGCTAGGGTACTCTGTTTGGTTGCTAGGGAGTGGCTTGGCAGCTACCAGTGATGATACTCCAAAGGCTGCTTGACAATATAAACCAACCCCCATGTCTGGAAGATGTTCTGATGCAGAGATACAGATTTTGCAAAATGGTTACTAGGGTACTGTTTGGTTGCTAGGGAGTGACTTGGCAGCTACCAGTGATGATACTCCAAAGGCTGCTTGACAATATAAACCAACCCCCATGTCTGTACGATGTTCTGATGCAGAGATATAGATTTTGCAAATTGGTTGCTAGGGCACTCTGTTTGGTTGCTATGGTGTTGCTATGCAGTTGCTAGGGTACTCGGGGTGGTTGCTAAGGTGTTGCTATGCGGTTGCTAGGGTACTCGGGGTGGTTGCTAGGGTGTTGCTATGCGGTTGCTAGGGTACTCGGGGTGGTTGCCATGGTGTTGCTATGCGGTTGCTATTGTATCCAGGCTGGTTGCTAGGATGATGCCAGGGTGATTTGTGTGGTTGCTATGCAGTTGCCATGGTGTTCTGGGTGGTTGCTAGGTTGTTTTGGGTGGTTGCTAGGTTGTTTTGGGTGGTTGCTATGAGAGTTGATCATAGATAGATAGATAGAGTTTATGAATTTGAATGAGTTGATAGATAGATGATAGATAGAGAGATAGATGAGAAGTGATAGATGAGAAGAGAGATAGATGAGAAGTGATAGATGAGAAGATAGATAGATTGATAGATGAGAAGTGATAGATAGAGAAATAGCTAGATTTAGTTTGATAGATAGATTAGAAAGAGAAATAGATAGATTTAGTTTGATATAGATTAGAAAGAGAAATAGATAGATAGATTTAGTTTGATAGATAGATAGATTTAGTTTGATAGATAGATAGATAGATTTAGTTTGATAGATAGATAGATAGATAGATAGATAGATAAGACATATTAGATAGAATGGAAGTTTGAATGAGTCTCAATGGATTAGAAATAGTACATAGAATGGCAGCTAATGGAGTCTGATGAGCCTCTCCAACTGTCAAAATTTGAATTTTGACAGTTGGAGTTTGAATAGTCTTGGCTCATTTGAACATTCCGTCAATGAAAGTCAATGGGATTTTTCCAAGTTTTGATCAGCTTTTTTAGGAAAACCGTAAGTCTGATCAGTCTGAAAAGATATAGCACACTAAGTCAGAATAGTCTGAAGGTCTGGTCCGAGTTTGGTGGTTGTAGCTTGAACAGTCTAGGAGGAGATGCATTTAGAAATTTAGTCTAAGAAGAATAATAATAATAATAAGCTTAAGTAGTAGATCAGTAAGTTGGCTTTTTCAAGCCAACTTAATAATAAGCTTAAGTAGTAGATCAGTAAGTTGGCTTTTTCAAGCCAACTTAACTAGATAAAAAAGTTTGAAGACAAACTTTAAGTTGGCTTGAAAAAGCCAGTCCAGAAAGTTTGAAATAGTTTTAAAAGTTTGAAGTTTGAAAGTTTGAAAGTTTGAAGTTTGAAAGTTTAAGTGTAGTAGTTTAGATAGATAGATAGTTGTCATAGATGGTTACTATGGAGTTTTTATAGAGTTATTAGCTTGTTCTTAGCCTACTTTAGCACTTAGCTAATCAATATTAGCATGTAGCTATTCACTGCTAGCATGTGTAGCATGTTGGAAGTACAGATTGCTAGCATGAGTCAAAACAGCCAACCGCCATGTCTCTACAATGTTCTGATGCAGAGATATAGATCTTGCAAAACGGTTGCTAGGGTACTCTGTTTGGTTGCTAGGGAGTGGCTTGCCAGCTACCAATGATGACACTCCATAGGTTACTTGACAATATAAACCAACCCCCATGTCTGTACGATGTTCTGATGCAGATATAGATCTTGAAATACGGTTGCTAGGGTACTGTTTGGTTGCTAGGCACTGGCTTGGCAGCTACCAGTGATGCTACTCCAAAGGCTGCTTGACAATATAAAACAACCCCCATGTCTGTACGATGTTCTGATGCAGAGATATAGATCTTGCAAAACGGTTGCTAGGCTACTGTTTGGTTGCTAGGGAGTTGCTTGGCAGCTACCAATGATGATACTCCAAAGGCTGCTTGACAATACAAACCTACCCCCATGTCTGTACGATGTTCTGATGCAGAGATATAGATTTTCCAAAATGGTTGCTAGGGTACTCTGTTTGGTTGCTAGGGAGTGACTTGGCAGCTACCAGTGATAGATAGATAGATAGATAGATAGATAGATTAAGTTTGATAGATAGATAGATGAGTATGAATAAGTTAGATAGATAGATTAGATGGATAGATAAAGTTTGATAGATAGATAGATAGATTTAGTTAGATAGATAGATAAATAGATAGATAGATGAGTTTGAATGAGTTAGATAGATAGATAGATTAAGATTAAGTTTGATAGATAGATAGATAGATTTAGTTTGATAGATAGATAGATAGATAGATTTAGTTTGATAGATAGATAGATAGATAGATAGATAGATAGATAGATAGATAGATAGAATGAGTTTGAATGAGTTTGAATGAGTTTAAATGGCTTAGACATAGGAATGGCAGTTAAATTGAGTCTGTGTGTTTGAATTTGAATTTTGACAGTTGGACGGAATGTTCAGATCAGCCAAGGCATTTCAATGGAAGTCAATGGGAGCTTTTTCCAGGTTTAATCAGCATTTTTAGGAAAACCGTAAGTCGGATCAGTCTGAAAAGATATAGCAACTCGAGTCTGAATGTCTAGTCCGAGTTTGGTGGTTGTAGTTTGAACAGTCTAGGAGGAGATACAATTTAAAATTTAGTCTAAGAAGAATAATAATAATAAGCTTAAGTACAATATCAGTAAGTTGGCTTTTTCAAGCAAACTTAATAAGCTTAAGTACAATATCAGTAAGTTGGCTTTTTCAAGCCAACTTAACTAGATAAAAAAGTTTGAAGACAAACTTTAAGTTGGCTTGAAAAAGCCAGTCCAGAAAGTTTGAAATAGTTTTAAAAGTTTTCAGTTTGAAGTTTGAAAGTTTGAAGTTTGAAAGTTTGAAGTTTGAAAGTTTGAAGTTTGAAAGTTTGAAAGTTTAAGTTTAGTAGTTTAGATAGATAGATAGATAGTTGTCACAGATGGTTACTATGGAGTTTTATAGAGTTATTAGCATGTTCTTAGCCTACTTTAGCACTTAGCTAATAGATATTAGCATGTAGCTATTCACTGCTAGCATGTGTAGCATGTTGGAAGTAGAGATTTCTAGCATGAGTCAAAAGAGCCAACCGCCATGTCTCTACAATGTTCTGATGCAGATATATAGATCTTACAAAACGGTTGCTAAGGTACTGTTTGGTTGCTAGGGAGTGGCATGGCAGCTACCAATGATAATACTCCAAAGACTGCTTGACAATATAAACCAAACCCCATGTCTCTACGATGTTTTGATGCAGAGATATAGATCTTGCAAAACGGTTGCTAGGGTACTCTGTTTGGTTGCTAGGGAGTGGCTTGCCAGCTACCAATGATGACACTCCATAGGCTACTTGACAATATAAACCAACCCCCATGTCTGTACGATGTTCTGATGCAGAGATATAGATCTTGAAATACGGTTGCTAAGGTACTCTGTTTGGTTGCTAGGGAGTGGCCTGGCAGCTGCCAATGATGATACACCAAAGGATGCTTGCCAGTAGGAATGATATAAACCAACCCCCATGCCTCTGATATTCAGATTTGAAGATATCCCTCTATGCTTTGGGTTGCTAGGGTGCTCTAAATAGTTGCTAGGGCGTAGCTATGATGTCTTTAAGGTGATTCGTGATTGGCTGTATGCTGCCCTGAGTCAAATGAGCCCACCCTCATTTTTCTATGACACTTCTATCCAAAGATATTTGATATTTTTCAATGGAAGTCTATGGAGCTTGTTGCTATGGTGCTCTATATGGTTGCTAGGGCGTGGCTTGATAGCTTCACATTGATCTTGAGAGGCTGATTGGTTGCCTGAGTGAAATGAGCCCGCCCCCTTGTCTCTATGACACTGTGATCAATAGTGAGTGAGTGAGAGAAAGGGTTCTAAGGGCCTGCGTGTGTGTGAGAAAGTGACAGTTGAAATTCAAATTTCTGAAGATTCCGCCATTGAAAGTCAATGGGACTTTTTTGGCCGCTTTTTCGCCCCCTGTGCGAACATCGTTGGTCCGATCGCTTAAAAAAGTCATAAAACACATCTCCTCAATGAGCCGGTCGATTTGACACCTCATTCATGGGTCTAGGACAAAAGCTGCGGGAGGAGTAGCGCGCAGAAAAAAAAGTGGAAGAAGAAGAAGTATGCAGGAGAATAAGAATGGAGCTTTGCCTTTGGCAAGCACCATTAATAAGTTTAAATAGGATTACAGTAAGTTGGCTTTTTCAAGCCAACTTAAGTATGCGGGAGAATAAGAATGAAGCTTTGCCTTTGGCAAGCACCATTAATCATAATAAGTATGCAGGAGAATAAGAATGAAGCTTTGCCTTTGGCAAGCACCATTAATAAGTATGCAGGAGAATAAGAATGGAGCTTTGCCTTTGGCAAGCACCATTAATAAGTATGCAGGAGAATAAGAATGGAGCTTTGCCTTTGGCAAGCACCATTAATAAGTATGAGCAATAATAATAGTGATGCTTTGCCTTTGGCAAGCACCACCAATAATAATAAGTATGCAGAAGAATAAGAATGGAGCTTTGCCTTTGGCAAGCACCATTAATAAGTATGAGCAATAATAATAGTGATGCTTTGCCTTTGGCAAGCACCACCAATAATAATAAGTATGCAGAAGAATAAGAATGGAGCTTTGCCTTTGGCAAGCACCATTAATAAGTTTAAATAGGATTACAGTAAGTTGGCTTTTTCAAGCCAACTTAAGTATGCGGGAGAATAAGAATGAAGCTTTGCCTTTGGCAAGCACCATTAATCATAATAAGTATGCAGGAGAATAAGAATGAAGCTTTGCCTTTGGCAAGCACCATTAATAAGTATGCAGGAGAATAAGAATGGAGCTTTGCCTTTGGCAAGCACCATTAATAAGTATGCAGGAGAATAAGAATGGAGCTTTGCCTTTGGCAAGCACCATTAATAAGTATGCAGGAGAATAAGAATGGAGCTTTGCCTTTGGCAAGCACCATTAATAAGTATGCAGGAGAATAAGAATGGAGCTTTGCCTTTGGCAAGCACCATTAATAAGTATGAGCAATAATAATACTGATGCTTTGCCTTTGGCAAGCACCATTAATAATAAGTTTAAATAGGATTACAGTAAGTTGGCTTTTTTTCAAGCCAACTTAATAAGCTGAAGTAGTAGATCAGTAAGTTGGCTTTTTCAAGCCAACTTAATAAGTTTATATAGCAGATCAGTAAGTTGGCTTTTTCAAGCCAACTTAACTATAATGGATAAAAATAAAAGAGGACTTGAATATCTGGTTTAACGGGATGACTCAAAACCCATTAAGAGTTGAACAAAATGTTTGGATGCATTAAAAGCTGAGCTTCTAAGTTTTTAAAATATATTGAAGCGGCAGTGGATTCCAGAATCCACCCCTTCAGTTATCAATCTTTTAAGTAATAAATCAACATTTATATTTCTGTTAAATTATTTGAATGACTTCTTCAATGTATGGTAAAGGATCTATTTTCCTCTGTACCTCTCACGGAGAGAAAAGAACATGTTATCAGTATGTTTTGGTAAAGTTTCCTGCTCAGAGCAGAGCTCAGATCAACTTCATCCTTGAAGAAGCTGTGAATCATGTGTATCTGTGTATGTGCGCTAAGTGTTTTGTGCAGGTCCCTTTGTACTGGACAACTGGCATTCTGCTTGAGACCAGCAGACGCCACATCATGACCCCAAAAGGACATCCTAAATCCCTAAATCTAGGGTCCCCCTTGTCATCACCGTGACGAAGGGAAATATGCTTCTTACTATCTGTCCACGTGTGGAAAATTTCTAATCTTGTCTATTTTTCTTAGCCAATCAGAATCATCCAACCTGAAGTAATGACGTAGTTAGTGGACTCTGTTAGAGTATAATTGTTGTGGAAATGTGAATGTACGCAGAGCGGCCTACGAACTCCTTGTGAGACTTGAAGCTGGCTTCTGCTGATGAAACTGCAAACTATTCTTCATTAAATTTTTCTTCAATTTATTATTTTTTTAAACTTTGACTCCGGGTCTTTATGCAACATATCTGGTTTCAAGGGTCGTAAACTGTTTATCCCCAACAGTTTATGGTGGAGGAATTGCGAGCAATCATTCTTTGGTGACATCCCTGGCTAAACAACAAACAAGGTAGGAAGCTGTTTTATTATTTGGTTAGGGCTGTCTGAGTGGAAGAGATTGGGGAAGGAGAACGGCAAAGTTTCGCTCAGACGCGAGTGAGGAGTACCGTAGAACCGGATTTGGAGGCTGGGGAGGTACACTAATTATACTAGCTTTATGATATTGATGATCATCGAATTTGATAGTATAAGAAGTCGCTGAAGCCACGTGACGGCAGGCAGCGCATCGTACGCACTCCAATACAGGGACACAAAGTGTTTAAAACACTGCGTGGTGTACAGAGGTACCCCTACAGGGAGTGTAAGACACTGGATTTGGAGGCTCCAGTGGCACCGTGAACCTAACTCTGTCTCTTCCACATCAGATAGGGGGACCCCCGAGCTTAGTGATTCAGACAGTTAGGGATTAAGTTATTAGTTAATTACAAAAAGAAACATAAAATAGATATAGGGTTTCTTGTTTGCCTGGGATGCATCTGGAACGATTCTGAGAAAAGTAAAAGAAAATTTTTGTGACCCTAATTGGATTGGACCAGTATATGTAACTGTGATTTGGGAGTATACTTTGCAGTTTCATCAAGCAGAAGCCAAAGCTGTGTTGTTTAAAGATCGCCGCCTCCATCTATTTCAGGAGAGTATTAACTTTGACTAAAATATGGCCGACAAATTGAGTAATTTGATCAGTCCCGATACAGATAATGAGGTAGAAGAGAGTAAACACTGTAAGCAGCTCTGCTCTGAAGCCCTCACTTCAAAAACATTGGCAGAGATTATTGAGAAAATGGTTAGTCAGGGTTTTGATTTTGATTGGAAAGTTAAACAACAACTTGACTGGCTACAAACAAAGAAAGAACAAGAAAAATTCACATTTTTAGCTGTGTGTGCTTATTCATGGTTTTGTAAAATGGGTGGAGTGCCATTAACCCCTGATGGAAAAATCCCAGATGTAACTGATGGATGGTTCAATTTGATTGCCCAATGTGATAAAAATGACAAGGAGTGTTTTAATTGTGGTGAGAAGGGCCATCTCGCCCGTAATTGTAAGAATCCACCCCTTCATAACTATATTGTGTTATTCCTGTCAGTGGTTGCTTAGTAATTTGATTATGATTGTTTTTTTCACGGGGGGTGGTGTAGGGCTGGGTGATATGTAATTTTTTTTGGGCGATAATCAAAGAAAAGTTAGCTGGGCCATTAATGGGGCTTTCTTGAAAAGTTGGCACCGAAGACGTGAACTTGTAAGAGCGCAATAGGAGCTCAACATCCCCCATCACACTCTCGTAATGGCAAGTTAACCATTATAGACTATTATTTTATTTTAAATATATATTAGAAGCCACGCAGCAGGCTAACTGGGTGACTGTGAGGTGGCATAATGGCAAGAACAAACACCACTCTTCCGTTCCGATTAGAACATCAAACAGGTTCTCCCCACTCAGTGACGCACCCACTGAGAATCCCGTTGAAAGTGCCCTAGTAATTGGCGATTCTATTACACGGAATGTGAAAATAGAGACACCAGCCACCATAGTCACAGGGCCAGAGCACCTGACATCAAAGCAAATTTAAAAGTGCTGGCTAATGCTAAACGTAAATATTCTAAAATCATTATCCACGTCGGCACAAATGATGTTCGACTTCGCCAGTCGGAGATCACTAAAATTAACATTAAAGAGGTGTGTGAACTCGCAAATTCAATGTCAGCAAAAGTAATTTGTTCTGGCCCTCTTCCTGTTCGTCGGAGTGATGAGATAGTTAGCAGGTTATCATCACTCAATGGCTGGCTGTCTAAGTGGTGTGCGCAGAATAATATAGGTTTCATAGACAATTGGAAAAGCTTTTGGGGCAGACCTGATCTGTTGAAAAGAAATGGTATTCATCCCTCCCGGGATGGTGCTGCTCTTCTATCTAGAAATTTGGCAAATAGTCTTAGAGCTGAAACATAACAAACCAGGGCCCAGATCAGGACGCAGACAAACTGGCTAAACCGACCGTCTGTTAGCCGCCTCACGTCACAGAACTCAAATAATTCACAGCACATAGAAACTGTTTCACCTAGATATTATCACATAGAGACTGTGTCTGTACCTCGAACTAGTAAATACAAAAAACTTCCGAAACCTTTTAAGGGTAAAAATTTAATTGATGTTCAAAAAATGAAAATCACAGATAAATCAGATAAACAAATGATAAAGCTTGGGTTACTGAATATTAGATCTATTTCTTCAAAAGCACTTATTGTAAATGAAATTATCACAGACAATAAACTAGACTTGCTGTGTTTGACAGAAACCTGGCTAAAACCAGACGATTACATTACTTTAAATGAATCTAGTCCTCAAGGTTATGATTATCGACACAATCCTCGACAGAAAGGCAAAGGGGGAGGTGTTGCTGTAATTTATAGTAATATATTCAGAATCATTCAAAAGAATTTCAAATATAATTCCTTTGAAGTGATGGTGCTTTATGTAACATTATGTAAGTTGACATTTGTGCTGGCTACTGTATACAAGCAACCAGGGCACCATACTGAGTTTCTATCAGAGTTAGTACTGGCTGCGGATAAAGTCCTTGTTGTTGGTGATTTTAATATCCATGTAGATAATAATAAAGACGCATTTGAATTGGCATTTGCAGATATTTTAAACTCTATTGGAGTTAGACAACACGTGTCAGGACCCACTCATTGTCGTAATCATACCCTAGATCTAATACTGTCGCATGGAATAGATATTGATGCTGTTGAAATTCTACAGCAGAGCGATGATATATCAGATCATTATTTAGTCTCGTGTATAATACAATTAGCCAAGGCTACAAAACCACCACCTAGCCATAAATATTGTAGAACAATCACGTCTACCACTAAAGATTGCTTTATAAATAATCTAACCGAGCAGTTTCATCGCCTTAGTATACCTGACAACTTAGAAGAACTCGATGCTGCAACAGAAACTATTGGCTCTCTCTTTTCCAGCACATTAGATGCAGTCGCTCCTTTACGTCTAAAGAAGATTAAGGAAACTAATCCAACGCCGTGGTATGATGAGCACACTCGGGCTCTAAAACGAGCTGTTAGAAAAGCTGAACGTAGTTGGAAGAAAACAAAACTAGAAGTTTTTCGCCTTTCGTGGAAAGAAAAAATGATTGAGTACAGAACAGCCATAAGAAATGCTAGATCTACTTATTTTTCAAATCTCTTAATAGAAAACAAACATAATCCTAGGTATTTATTTGACACAGTGGCTAAATTAACTAGAAACAGAGATTCAACTGCTGACGTTTCCATAGAGCACAGCAGTAATGACTTTATGAACTTCTTTACTTGCAAGATTGATAATATTAGAGAGAAAATTATAAACATGCAACCATCTACAGTTTCGCTTCAGACAGTGCACTGTAGTGTCCCTGAGGTAAAACTAGAATCATTCGCCGCTATAGGAGAGGAAGAATTATCTAAACTTATCAAATCATCAAAATCAACGACATGTATGTTAGACCCAATGCCGACTAAACTACTGAAAGAAATGCTTCCAGAGGTCGTAGGTCCACTTCTTGATATAATTAATTCATCTTTAACACTAGGACACGTGCCAAAAACCTTTAAGCAGGCTATTATCAAACCTCTTATTAAAAAACCTCAACTAGATCCGAGAGATTTAGTAAATTACAGGCCAATCTCGAATCTACCTTTTCTGTCAAAGATACTAGAAAAGGCAGTTTCAACACAACTGTGCTCCTTTTTAGAAAGAAATGGAATCTGTGAGGATTTCCAGTCAGGATTTAGACCATACCATAGTACTGAGACAGCTCTCGTTAGAGTAACAAACAATCTACTCCTATCATCCGATCATGGCTTTATTTCTCTATTAGTGTTATTAGATCTCAGTGCTGCTTTTGACACTATCGATCATAACATTCTTTTAAAAAGACTTGAAAACTATATTGGCATTAGTGGAATTGCTTTGGCATGGTTCAAATCATACTTATCTGACCGTTATCAGTCTGTGGTAGTTAATGAAGAGATGTCGTATCGATCACAGGTTAAATATGGGGTACCACAAGGCTCAGTATTAGGACCGTTGCTTTTCACTCTGTACATGCTGCCCTTAGGAGAGATAATTAGGAAGCATGTTAGTTGGTGTTAGTTTTCACTGCTACGCTGACGATACTCAGCTCTATATTTCCTCGCGCCCTGACGAAACCTACAAATTCACAAAACTAACAGAATGCATAGCTGACATTAAAAACTGGATGACAAGAAATTTCTTATTAAATTCAGAAAAAACTGATATCCTAATCTTTGGACCAAAAACTTCCTCACGAAAAAACCTTGAATACTCTCTAACACTTGGCGAGTGCTCCATTAAACCTTCGTCCTCAGTTAGGAACCTGGGTGTGCTCATTGATACCAATCTTTCATTTGAAAGTCATGTTTCTAGTATCTGTAAAACCGCCTTCTTCCATCTAAAAAATATATCTAAATTACGACATATGCTCTCAATGACAAATGCGGAACAGTTGGTTCATGCATTCATGACCTCAAGACTAGATTATTGTAACGCTCTACTGGGTGGTTGTTCTGCTCGGCTTTTAAACAAACTACAGTTGGTCCAAAATGCGGCAGCTAGAGTTCTTACTAGAACCAGAAAGTATGACCATATTAGCCCAGTTCTGTCAACATTACATTGGCTCCCTATTAAACATCGTATAGATTTTAAAATCTTGCTACTTACTTATAAAGCTCTAAATGGTTTAGCTCCCCAGTACCTAAGTGAGCTCTTAATGCATTATAGTCCTTCACGTTTATTGCGATCTCAGAATTTAGGCCAGTTGATAATACCCAGAATATCAAAATCAACTGAAGGCGGCAGATCCTTTTCCTATTTAGCACCTAAACTCTGGAACAATCTTCCTAGCATTGTTCGGGAAGCAGACACACTCTGTCAGTTTAAATCTAGACTAAAAACACATCTCTTTGCTCTTGCATACACATAACACATTATCAATACATTAACATTTTTCAAATCCGTTAAAGGATTGTTACGCTGCAATAATTAGGTCGGCCGGAACCGAGAACATTTCCTATAACACTAGATATACCTGTACATCAGAATAAGAATGGCATCTACGCTAATATCTGTCTCTCTGCTTATCCTGAGGTTTGCCGGGTGCTGGATCCAGGCCGTATCCAGATCAGATGGAGAACCTGCGTCTGGACCTGACTACAACGTTGCCCAGGAGACAATGGGCCTAAAGATCCAATTCTGGCTGCATCTATAATTCAGATTTTTAATCCCCGTATCCGCTTACATATAGAGATTAACAATAGATTATATATAAATATAATAAAAATGTATAATTCAGATTTTGATCTCCATATCCATTTACATATATTATATATATCTTCCAAGGGGTTTTTTCCCTCCTAGGACTTTTTTCCCAGTGCTAGCACGCTGGGTTTTTCTCCTAGGGGGTTTTTTCCACCCCTGGAAGTCAGCCGACATTGGCTTAATGTAGCACCATCTTGTATATGTTACATATTACCACGCTTGTTTGTACAGTTTATTTTTAACCACTTCCCTTTTTTCTGTGCTTCTAATATGTAAAGCTGCTTTGAAACAATTACCAATTGTAAAAGCGCTATATAAATAAATTTGACTTGACTTGACTTAAATACATTATATTTGAAATACATTATATTTTAAATATATTATATATATATATATCAGACATGGGGACTTGTGACTTGTGACTTCGCTATTTTTATGACTTGTGACTTTAAAAAAAAATAAAATACTTGAGACTTTACTCTGACTTGGAAGTTAAAGTCTCAGGACTTGACTTGACACACGATGAGGTCCGATTGAAGGGTTTTTGTTATAATATTGATATTAACTTTTCATATCATAACACGCAGTGACGCAGCAACATCTCTGCATCGGGACCCCTCTCTCGTTACGCTGTTTATGCTTTTGCCGCCGCATTCAAACTGCCGCAGCGCTTACATTAAAATGCCTAATTCAATTTATTAAACATGAAGAGGACATATACGTCTGGCCGGCAAAAGCGAAAAAGAAAGCATGAAGAAGCATGAAGAATAAACAAAGAGCGCCGTTTTTCTCCAAATATTATCATGATTACACAAGTGATATTGATTTTATTCAGCGTACAGTTTAATGAACAAGAACTTAATCAAGTGACTTACATTTTAGACACCAAATCGTCTGTTTTGCTGTATTTCACCAACGAAAATAGTTCCAAAGTCCACAGAATTGTTTTGCATCTCTGAGCAACACTTCCTGGGTGAATCAGCTGCTTGAATGAATCGGTTGAATCTCAATGATTCGCTGCCACCTACTGGCGGGTTTAATTTAAAATTTGAAGTGTCTTAATTTTTTTTTTTAATAATTTCAAATAACAGTAGGCTATTTAACGTTTTATATTTTCAACATTAAAACATTTTTATGCATCTGTAACTGCTCTTAACCGATTAACTTTAATAAATCTTAATCTATTCTATAATTCTATAGTTATAAACTAGATTACAATTTCTGTACCTGAAAATCTCCTGTTTAAACTGACTCCTGTAAACACCATTTATTTAATTTATATGTTTGTTCCGTTGTATTTATTTGTGCTATTACTCATAATTTGATTGTTACTCTTTTATTACTTACTGTTTATTTGTCTAACAATATTTATAATATAAATTAATCTAGTAGCTTTTGGTGCCATAACCCTATTTATTTAGGTTAAATGTAACAAAGACAACGAAAACAATAAATATGCTTATTTTATAGGCCCATTTTCTTGTCTTTAATTCTTTTGTTGTGGGGCCAGTAAAAAAATTTAGCCCTGCCTAGTTTATCCAGCTCGCATTAATATAAATAAATATCAATACATTTATTTAGTTGACATTATTTAATTAGTACGATTTGTTGACAAATTTTGTAAATTAAAAACAATTTGTTCTGTTATGTGTTTTGACTGTGTTATATGTTGTATAATTACGTCACTAGGTAACAAAGATATTTTAACTATAAAATCTTTTAGAAAGGCCTCATTTATGAATTTTGCCTGGGGCCCCCACTTAGTGTCGGTGCGCCTCTGCAGCTGATATTACAACTTTAGCACATTTGTCAGCTAAACATTCATTCAGTGTTTCCCAATGACCCTGTGCCGCCACCGCAGTTTCATCATAAACCGAAAATTTAAAACCTAGACCTACAAAGCTTAAATGGTCTCCAAGTTGTATTTTAACAACAAACTAAAATCGAAACCGTGATATGCCAAATACAGTGCCAAATAATGTACATTTTCTGAACAACAATACTACAACAAAAGCTCCTTTCATGTCAGTAAAGCTGTTGTGAGAGAGAGAGGAGAAATGTAACAAAGTTTAATGTTGCATGTAAACTTGTGTTTGCGAGAGAGAGAGGGAGGTGTTCAGAGAGGAGTCTGTTGGATGTTAAGCTGTTATTTGTTTTATGGACTCAATGTTGAAAATTTTAAACATTTCAAACACTGTTGGCAGAAGTGAAAAATAAATAATTTTATGAAGTTACAATTTTGTTTGATTCCATGATGTATTTTACTGAACATTTACAATGCAAATCCAAATTATTTTAATTTACTGACAGTTACTTATATCTTGTCTTTTCACTTTATTAAGATCAGATTCTGCAGGTAAAATTACAATAAGGTGACTTGACCTACTACAGGACTTGACATAGCTTGTAACTTGACTTGCCCAAGAAAAAAAAATTACTTGGGACTTACACGTGTGTGACTTGGTCGTGACCTCTCTCTCTCTCTCTCTCTCTCTTTCTCTCTCTCTCTCTCTCTCTCTCTCTCTCTCTCTCTCTCTTTCTCTCTCTCTCTCTCTCTCTTTCTCTCTCTCTCTCTCTCTCTCTCTCTCTCTCTCTCTCTCTCTCTCTCTCTCTCTCTCTCTCTCTCTCTCTCTCTCTCTCTCTCTCTCTCTCTCTCTCTCTCTCTCTCTCTCTCTCTCTCTCTCTCTCTCTCTCTCTCTCTATATATATATATATAAATTTTGGTAACACATTAGAATAATGTTTCATTAGTAAACATTAGTTAACATGAAAAAGGCCTAATAATGAACTGCACTTCATTTATTAATCTTTGTTAATGTTAATTTCCACATTTAATAATTATTGAAATCAAAGTTGTATTTGTTAACATTGGTTAATGAACTAACATGAACAATCAACGATCAGTTGTATTTTTGTTAACTAACAAAGATTAACAAATATTTTGATTACTCCTCATGGTTAGTTCATGTTAACAAATGAAAACTTATTGTAAAGTGTTACCATTTTTTTTATATATTGAGTTTTATTAAGCCATTTTAAATATATAGCCTACATGATTTTTTTTCTTCATTTTTTATGTTATATTTCTATTCAAACATACAGTCAGATTTCAATTACAAAATACAAACGTATTTTAAATACATCTTAAAATAAATTTAATCACTTTAAAAGAAAAATGTAAAGTCTTTAAAGATTGATACAAACAGACAATTTAAATAGTAATAGTTTAAAAAGTTTTTGTATTGTTTATTAATTAACTGTAGGACTGTCCAACACGCTGGGGCCCGAAGCTGAAGATGACAAAGAATTCTGGAGCAGAGTCCAGCAATATGAGGGGTCTTTGCAGATGACAAAAGCTGACATCCACTACCAAACTTAATGTAGCAAGATATTTCAGTCCTGGAGTCTGTTAACAACGGACTGAAGCTTGTAGCAGAACTGACCGATGTTTTGTCAGGAGAAACGTGTTACCGTTTCGTCTGTCAACCCGGTGCTACAACACGCATGCCGCGTCTTAACGGAAACCGACGTTGACACACAGCTGGGTAAAAAAAAAATAAGACTGGCATCTTGGAGGAATTAAATGCCAAATATGACAACCACGCAACCCAAAAACGTCTCAGAATCAGCACTCTGCTTGATCGCTGCAGAGGAGGCTTTAATTTGACTTGAGCAAACTAAGTCAGAAGTGCTTGAATGCCATTGAATGAAAAATCTTGAGAATGCGGAAGAACAACAAGCAATCACCATTGCTCAAGAGGTGCCTTTGAAGAAGAAGAAAGAAAAAAAAAAAAAAAACACTGAGTGATCTCCTGGGAAAGACCAAAAAAACACCTACAAGTGAGGCAGATCGGGCAGTGGCTGAGCTCGTGGCCTATCTTCTGGAGGATGTAATAGATGGAGAGGAGAACCCACTTGCATGGTGGAAAAATAATGAAAGCAGCTTTTCGCTAATGTCTCTTGTAACGCAAAATTTTTTGTGTGTGCCTGCAACAAGCAGTCCTTCAGAAAGGGTTTTTAGTGCAGCAAGTCAAATTGCCAACACATTCCATAATGCTTTAACCCAGGAAAAGGTGAATATGCTAATTTTCCTGTCTAGAAACCTGTGTTAGATTGTTTGTTATTTAGCTTAATGCTTTAGAAACATTAGGTTCAATTAAATAACTTCGTTATGGTGTTTGGATTTTATTTTTTATTTTAAAAATGTTCAAAAACCGAAATCATGCATTTTAATTTTGAATGATGACTTTTTAAAATTGATTTCCAACTGTATGCAACTGTTAATGTGATTTTAGTTAGTTAGTTTAAATTAGATAACTTGTGTCTTTTAGGTTAAATTAAATAAGTTGTGTCTGTTAAAAAAACGAAATCATATTTATTTTAATTTTGTTTTTTGATTATTTGAATGATTTTTTTTTAAATGTTTTCCAAACGCAACTTTTAAGGTGATTTGTTTTTCCTCTACATAAACACTTTGATTTAAAAAAGAAAAATGGTTTAATAGTCTACTGATAAATGCAATTTGACTAAATGATTGAATATCCTTATAGCATTGTGTGAATAAAGTATTTGTTCAAAGGATTCACTTTCATTTTCATTTTAACGTTAGCTTTTAAATTTTACAGGTTTCCACGTATGATTATTTATATTATTTATATTCTATTATATTTTAATAGCCTATAATATTTCTAGAGCAGTTTAAAACTTGTAGCCAAGCTATGTCGAGTTTAGTTGTGCTTCTCTCTGCGTATGTGTAATGAGAACAGACGTCTTATTATAGATAGCACACTTTCATTTGAAGCCCATATTAACCCTCTGGGGTCTGAGGATTTTCGGGGCCCTGTAGAAGTTTTTACATGCCCTGACATTCTTTCAGTTGTTCATAAACATATTAATGGAAAACATGTCATTACACTGTATTCAGCACAACTAGGCTACAATAATATGTGAGGAACAAGTACATGTTTGTGTTTTTGAAGGAATAAAGTTTCTGCGTGGTTATTAAAAAAACACTGAAAGTCACTGAAATAAAGCAAAAAAAAAAAAAAAAAAATATATATATTATATATATATTCACAAGACTTCTGGGTATTGGAGGTTGTAGACTAGAGTTTTTGCTTCAAAATTATGTAAAAATTATCCTGCCTACTCCTTCATATATAACAATATATCGATTTAGTTTTTGTAAGAAACACAGTATGCATAGAGGCGCAAATCATCATGAATAATGGGTCATTTACACCTGAGAAGACAAAAGAATCGCATAATGAGTTGTAACGACTTGCATATTAATGAGGCCTTTCAGTCAGGTAGGCTGTGAAAAAACCCTCTGTGATCATATCTCAAGCTCATCATGGTGTATATCAAACATACAGAAAAAACAGCAATACTGTAAAATATTACTACAATTTAAAATAATGGTATTCTATTATATACTTTAAAATATAATGTATTTCTGTGATGCAAAGTGTCTGAACAATTATGTTACCTCCATGGCATTTCATATAGCCTTTTGGCTTAGAAGCATGCACATTTGGAGAAATATTGATGGATTCTCCTATGTTTATGTCAATTTTCTACAGAGAGGAGTAATATGTATTCAATATTTATTGTCATTACTATGAGCGCTGGCCACTGTGTTTTCAATTCATACTTGCAGCCAGAGGGCGCTCTGTGCACCTCTAGTCCACAAATTAATCTAAAGAAGAACAGTTCATGTGACAATCCAGGAACTAACAGGCTTCCAGAGATCTATATAATATGTAGATAAACACTTTTCAAGACAATAAACACATGATTGAGACGATGTATACATGTTGCCTCGGAATTTGCGTCTGAATAGCGCTGGATCCGTGGGCGTGGCCGCATTAGCGGATAATGAGCTGAATCACGGGCGTCTGACGTGCCTCTTTTCATACAGATTACATAAACAGAGAATATTTGTTTTCGATATGACTTACACGATTTAAAACCTGATGTTTCAACGTTTTTTTTAGACATAAGTCTAATTTATTTGTGATAAGTATTCACTAAGTTACAGTTCATTTTCTGAGAACTATCAGATTGGACTTCGTTCAGAGGGAGACGAGAGATCACGCATCATGTTAGTTTTCTTTATTTTACAAAAAGCACAACATTTTGTATTTACTCTGAGTGTACACAAATAAAAGATATTCCACAGATTAAAATGGGGTATAACTCATTGACGGAGTATTTTGAGTCCCTTTCACACTGGTAAGAAAAAAAACTAGGTGGTATCGCCAGCGTGACCGCTGACCCGAGGGAGTTAATAATATTACACATACTGCATACTTTCATCTGCATAATATTAAAGGTGCACTATGTAGTTTTTTTTCCATCCGCTAGGGGGCGCCTATTCAAAACATTTTTAACATTTAAACATTTTTAGAATATCATATTAAATGCTGGATGGCTTGTGTTGACAAATGATATGCAATTAATTTTAAAGGTCCCATGACATGCTGCTTTTTGGATGCTTTTATATAGGCCTAAGTGGTCCCTAGTACTGTATCTGAAGTCTCTTTCCTGAAATTAAGCCTTGGTGCAGAATTTCAGCCACTACGAGCCAGTCCCACAATGAGCTTTTCTCAGTACGTGCCATTTCCGTGTCTGTAGCTTTAAATGCTAATGAGGAGGAAAGAGGCAGGGCAAGGTTGAGGGTATTGGTTTCAGTTTGACCCAGAATCTGATCTGGATGGAGAAGCACAGGATGAAGAAGTTGCAACTCAGCAGCTAAAGTAGAACATCTCCGAATTGCTAGTTTAAAATATTTGGATACAGTAGTTGGTTTATGTGTGCTGTGTTACAGTTATATCATGTAGCTAATGCTAGCCTACGTTGTTGGCTGTTCATGTTGCTCTGATTTGCGATCATATTATAATATTATTATTATTATTATTATTATTATTTATTATTATTATTATTATTAATAATAATAATAATAATAATAATAATAATAAATATATATATATATAAAAAATAAAAATTATCGTAAATTATCAGCTACACTAACCAGCGCCACTATATTAGTTCGACTTCTACCATTTACCTTTTTTGATAGGTGCCGTTGTGAAAAATGTGCTACCAAGCCAACTTCATTTATTTGTTTACATATTTTATATATCTTAAGTTTTTACAATCTTTCTTTATTACAATTACATCAAGCTCTGCAATATGGAAACGTGGATATCGTGTGCGCCATAACACCAACAGCAGAACGGTTATCCAAACAACAAAGAAATGTACAACACTCGCGTTACAGTGTGTGTATTCACACACATACTTGATGCTATCTACCTTTACATTAACGACAGTAACTGGGCTCCACATTGAGGAAACAGTCGTCGGTGAAATGTGAGGCGCAGAGATACGAAACTTTGGGAAGTTGTATCGGCGCATTACCAGAGAAAATAAAATTAACCCACTATTTCTTCATTGGCTTGGATGAAGGAACTTAAAAAAAATACTAAGGTGTTCATTTGTACATCCAGACACTGAGCAACTGCCATGCTTCGCTCGTTTGCAAGCCATGATGTCTCTCGAGGAAAAAAAATAAAAAAATTGCGCTTGCCTTGCACTGTAGCAGCTCATTTTCTCATGGGCAGGCAAAGCAGAGAAAGGCGAGGTAACCATTCCCCGTACGATGACATATAGGGAAGATTCCAGATTGGGCTGTCTGAGCTTTCATTTTCTCAAATGCGAAGCAAAATACCCAAGGCTTTACACCTATCACCTTTTCTAGCCACTGTACAACTTTTTGAACCAATGAAAGCGTGGCGTCTGGCTATACAAGCGAGCATTTCGTCATAGGATTTCAGATCTTTCTCCAACGACAACGACGCTTCTTTTCGCTGGACTTGAATGCCTTTGTGGCATTGTTACAAATGTCACGCCATGGCTGTGGCACTTGCAGAGCACCTCTGCAACAGGATGACTGGCACGGTGAGTGTGTTTTCTGTCTGGGCAAGTCTTATGCAGAGGCGGCGCTCGCCGGGACTTCCATGTTCTCACTGCAAGAACAGGAGTCTAGCCTCTCTACCCTCGTGGATCGCTTTCTTCTCAGAAACTGGTTCCGCCTCTCGTGCCCTCCCATTCTCTTCCTCCCATGAGCCAGCGAGGAAAAAACAGGATTCAAATGGGTTCAACGCTCGGAGACGAGTGAGCTCATGCCAGCTCAGACCCCGTGTGCCTCACCCTCTTTGCATAGAGAGCCATCTCCCGTCCTGTTCTCCCACCCAGACCTGCGTCCCTTGGCTGAAGTGAGCGACCTAGTGTCTTTCGGAGGATGGAATGTCATTGGTAGCTTCTGAAATGGAGGAATGGGCCGGCGATTCTGAAGACCCCGCCCCCTGCCGTCTCTGGAGCCCATCGACGCCAGGGCAGGTATGGACGCTCCACCCCCAGATGGTTTTCAGAATCTGGGAAATCTTCAGGAGGGCAGAGGTCGACCTCTTCTCCTCAGAAGACAAATCTCATTGCCCAACCTTCTTCTCGAAGGACAGCGATTCACTTGCCCATGACTGGCCCAGCCTCCTCCTCTATGCTTTTCCCCCTATTGCTCTGATCCCTCAGGTCAGACGAATCAGGGAGGACAAATACAGAGTTCTCCTGGTGGCCCCGCTCTGGAGGAACCAATTTTGGTCCTCAGAGCTGTTCAGGCTTTCAACAAAAGCCCCGTGGCCGATCCCCCTGAGACGGGACCTCCTCTCTCAGGCGAACAGGATGATTTGGCACCCCCAGCCAGAGATCTGGGCCCGGCACCTGTAGTCCCTCGATGGGAGTCTGTAAACCTGCCTGTGGATGTGCTAAACACCATTTCTCAGGCTAGAGCCCCGTCTACCAGATGCCTCTATGGGTCTTTTAAATAGGGGGGTCAATTAAAATAAACGCATTTAAAAAGAAACTGGAATCAGTGATATTGCCTTTGTATGAAACTCTTGATTGGCTCCAACCAAAATTTCAGTGTACAATGATGGGTTCTATAAGGACATCTCAAAAAAAAAACCTACAGAAAGAATTGTGAACCATATTTAGAGGTTTTAAATTGGCATCTGAAGCATTTTGGTAAATAATATCCGCATAATCAATAACAGGAAGAATTAACCGGGATTTTTTTTTTTTTCTGACTTGAAAAGAAATTTATTGAGTGATAAAGAGAACTTAACCATACGATTACTTAATAATATAATCAATATGAGTCTTAAAAGGACAGTTCGGGGTCGAGCCAAAGACCAAGATATTTAAATAGATCAACTTTGGTTAAGGGTGACCCATCATCAAAATTAATATCTAAATCAAAAGAAAGCAAACGATGGCATCTTTTGGAAAACACTATATTACAGGACTTCTTTTTATTGAGGACAAGTTTATTTCTATAAAACCAATCCTGTAATGAGTTAAAATCTAACTGCAGAGAGGACTGAATATATGAAATGTCAGAATGAGATGAGTAAATAATCTGCAAAAAGCTGAATGAAAGAGTGTGAACAAATATTGGGAAGGTCAATAATAAAGACAAAAAGAGCAGAGGACTAAGTGTTGAATCTTGAGGAACACCCTTAACAACCAGATAATCAGAATTTAAGCCTTGAAAAGAAACATACTGACGTCTGTTGTGAAGATAGGAATTAAACCAAAGGAGTTTTGATCAAAACCAATAGTGTGTAATTTATCAAGCAGAAGGTAATGATACACCATATCGAATGCTTTAGAAAGATCAATGATCAACCAGTAAGTTGGCATTTATCAAAGGAAGTAAACAAATCACTGGTGAATTTCATTAAGGCTGTAGTAGTGGAAAAATTGGCTCTAAAACCTGACTGAGATGGAGATAAAATATTAACCCCTTTACGTTCAAGGATCGGCGACGGCCCCACGTGTGACATTGTTTACATTGATCGCTTGTTTACAATACATTTTATCAAGTAAAATGATCAAGTTGAGTGAAATGTATCAAGTTGTGTGAAAGATACAAGAATGCTAATTCAACTGGCACAAGCATTATACAATCAAGATAACTTTATAGTAGTTTTTTGTTATTCTGTATGACCGTAAACAATTTCCTAAGACAACAAAAGGAAGGGGGGGTCCTTACCTTTTTGTGTCGTGGAACCATAATGTTTGGCAGTATAATGGTGACATTGACGTTTTTTCCATGGGAAGAGTCCAGTACATGATTTCCATAGTAAATATTTGTCCAAAAGCATGCAAACTGGTATAAAAATCGATATAACTTCTATTGTTTACATCCTGAAATGCGCTATTCACGGGTGCGCTGTCATGTTTATTCAACGAACTGTCCACATCTAGAGCTTTATTCAATGAAATATAACATATCACTGTATTTAGTAGTGTGTCTGTTAATGAGATGAGAACAGCCCAGAAGATGTCCGATGAAAACTGGACACATATACATGTATAAAAAAAAAGTGGACAGGCGCTTTTAGTGAC
The DNA here is from genome assembly GCF_024489055.1 of Chanodichthys erythropterus. Classification (NCBI taxonomy): domain Eukaryota; kingdom Metazoa; phylum Chordata; class Actinopteri; order Cypriniformes; family Xenocyprididae; genus Chanodichthys; species Chanodichthys erythropterus. Next base: position 38,483,456 of record NC_090239.1, read on the forward strand.
GTGTGATTACTCACAGGCAAACATATGTGGGAAAATAGTAAAAAGACAGCAATGGTAAACTATTGTGTTGTCATGTAACGTTAGCCTATGCAATAACGATTACGCCAATGTGTTGATTTGCATAATCTCGCGTGTAATACATTGTTGTTTAGTGTGCGTAACTATTTGTTTCCAGGAAAAAGAGCGCACGCCCACTGCCGTGACGCAAATATAAGGGACACACCTGCTGGCCACTAGCACTCGCACTGCTAGCATAATCTTGCGTGTAATACGTTCGCCAGCCATGGATCAGCGTCATGCACAGACGTTGTTTTCTCCTGCTGCTGCATTGGAAGAACTTATGCGAAGCAGTGATGAAGAAAATGTGGATTATTCGGAGGAGAGTGCTGTATCTAGCGTCTTGATTGCAGTCTTGGTCATTAGCTGCTGGTGTAAATGTTCAATAAGGGTAACAATAGAGTGGGTATGATGGTAAATTGCTTTGTGTAAATGATCCTTTGCGTTTGAATAGAAAAATTGTAAACTGATGTAAATGTGCCATCAGGGCAACAACAGGGTGGGTATGGTATATTGCTGTATGTAAATGATCCATGGAATTTGAATAGAAAAATTTAAGATTGTGTAAATGTGCCATCAGGGTGGCTATGGCTGTATATTATCTATCTATCTATATATCTCCATTGTGTTTGAGCTTTTTTATCTCTCTATTAGTAATTGCTAGAGTAATTCTGAGTCTTTCATAGTAAACTGTCAAGTGTCAGCTTTCAAATGATACCTTGGTTTTGTGTGTAGTCCGGAGGACTTGTTAGCAGCAACCATTTTATTTTGGGCATATCATTTTTCACTACCTGGCCAAAAGTGGGGGTGACTGGTAAGGGGTTAAACCGATTAATATATGTTGATATGATATGTTGATATATTAATTTCTCAAAGACCTTTACAAAAGTGCAAATAATAGAAATTGGACGATAGTTGTTCAAGTCAGATGAATCGCCACTTTTAAAAAGCGGAATAACCTTAGCACATTTCCATATGGAACGTATCGAGCAAGTAGACAAAGACAATAGGTCGGAAAGAGGATACATTAAAATGTGAGAGGCAAGTTTACCAAATTTTGCTTCCAGACCATCCGGACTATGTTCCTTTAACTCTCATATTGCATTGAAGCTGTCCGTAGGAGAAATTTTACTGAAGGAAAATGTCTGATTCAAACAACGACTGGGTGAATAGGTTTCAGAAAATTTAATAGCAGTGGGAGAACAAATGGAAGTAAAATGTTTATTAAATGCAGAAGAAATCTGTAAAGGATTAGAAATAATATCATTAATTATTAACTCTTTTGTAGAGGTTTTGTTTCTTATTTAAAACATTATTTAAATGATTCCAGAACTATCTAGGATTACGAAAATCTTGTGAAAAGCAGTCTTTGTAGTAGATAGATTTTGCATTCCTTGTCTTAGTATTACAAAAATTCCTAAGCTGTCTATAGGATTCCCAGTCATCAGGTCTTTTGGACTTACAATAAGTGGTCCAGGCCTTGTCCCTTTGTTTTAAAGGTTAATCAGATCTGAGCTAATCCAGGGAAGATGACTGCCTTTGACTCATACGGTTTTAAATGGTGCATGCTTGTTGATTACACTGGTAACTTCAGAATTAAAAAAAGTTCCAAGCATCATCGACTGAGGGAACTAACTCAAGCCTGTTCCAGTTAATGGACACTAGGTCATAAATAAAATAATCAAAATTAATATTCTTATATTGCCTAATTGTGATGTATTTTGGAGGAAGGCGAGGGATTTTTATTTTCCAAACACAAAATATAGCTGATTGCAGGGACGTGCACAGACATTTTGGGGGGCAGGGGCTCAAGTGGAAAAAAGGGCACTTCTCATAATTATTTATTTAAAAAATAATGAACCCTTAAATATATTAAGACAACTTTGACTTCCACTCACGCAATTGTTTTATACTCCACAGATTTCTACAAAATAATTAGTTCATACAGAGACCACGGTCTTCTTTAGTATTCACTAGGTTTATCACAAGAGAAGTCAACAGCAACTATATATATTTAGAATAAATGACTGCACCAAGGAGAGGGACATAGTTTCACTAATAATTTGTTTATTTTGCACAAATCAATAAATCGTTTTAATTTTTTTGGTGTTATTGGAATACTTCTTTCATGAAGTGGACAATTTTAAGATTGTGGTCAATTTTTGCTGCCATGTCTTTTACTCTAATGGAAAGAAAACTTATCCCTAACCCTACACATTTAGATGGAGTTTGTTTTAAGCCTACTACCCTCCGTCTGTTTGCATCTGTAGACTTCTTCTAAATTAACCAAAATAAGCTAATCTGCATATTTAAACACATCAAGATTTTTTTTTCCCTGAACTGTTAATATATTATATATTATAACAAATTCCTGCAGAGGACGCCAAAAGCCTGCTGATTTTTGTTGTTAGACAGCACAGCACGATCAAATCCAACCACCATAATTAAAAATTTATTATTAGTTAAATAATAATATTCGGCCACTTCTTTGTGAAAGAAATGCTACAGCCAGTGTAATTTCTTCAACAAGAATATGTGGACATCAAACATGCAAAGACAGAGCGAGGGTTTAAACTTTTATTGACGTATTATCCTGTGTAAGCGTAGATTTAAGAATACCCACTGAGCAAATTACATCCAGAAGACGTCTTTTTGAGGTCTTGTCTCAGGTTGAAAAGACGTCCACTGAGGGGCCAGAATGAAAGTTTTCATGACGTCTTTTTTTGACGTCTTCTGGACATCCGATATAGACGAACACGCAGAATCACCAAAGGAGAAGAACCACAATTTTTAAGCCACCATCGTGGAGATGAGTGTTTGTTTTAGTTGTGCTCTTGACCCTTGCCTTATTAATATTAGAGTTTGTTTGGGCTGTTAACTGAGTCATAACAGCAAGACAAGTAAAGAGAAATGATCAGGTGTTGGTTATGGTCTCACATAACCATTGTTTGACCTGAAGCACTCATTTAGAGCCCAATCTCTGAGTTAAATTTATGTTATTGATTATAGCAGAACTGCGATTCTACAGCAGAAGATCAGCTTTATCAATATAATATAAAGGATAAAAAAAAAAAATTCTCTTAGGCACACACAGACATCAAGAATCAGCCTGTGAATCTCAATGACGGTGACAAGCAACATATTCTGATAAACAGATCAACTCTGAACATTAGAAAACAAGCTACTAAAAAGTCGCATAAACAGAACAAAATAAAATATGAGAATAAAGGAAATTACTAAGACAATTAAGCTCATAATTTATTCATGCAGCAATGCATGATGGGAGCCATGGATGAATTTTGATTGGTGGCTCCCAGAATGCACTGCAACATGCTTTTTGATGGTCACCACTGTTGAGATTCACGGGCTGATTCTTGATGTCTGTGTGTGCCTAAAATGAATACTTTTTTTTTGTTCAACACACCTTTTCTGAAATCATTTGAATCATATTGTAAAAGCTGATCTTGTGCTGTAGATTCACAGTTTTCCTGTAATCAATAATGTAAATCTAACTCAGAGATTGGGCTCTTCATGAGTTCAGTGATTCAGGTCAAATAATGGTTATGTGAGAATATAATCAACACCTGATCAGTTCTCTTTACTTGTCTGGCTGTTATGACTCAGTTAACAGCCCAAACAAACTCTAATATTAATAAGGCAAGGGTCAAGAGCACAACTAAAACAAACACTCATCTCCACGATGGTGGCTTAAAAATTGTGATTTTTCTCCTTTGGTGATTCTGCGTGTTCGTCTATATCGGATGTCCAGAAGACGTCAAAAAAAGACGTCATAAAAACTTTCATTCTGGCCCCTCAGTGGACGTCTTTTCAACCTGAGACAAGACCTCAAAAAGACGTCTTCTGGACGTAATTTGCTCAGTGGGTAGCATTATGTAGCTGATGCTGTATTATGATTTTTAAATAGTTTTAATAAACCATGCATCCTTAGAAAACTGTCTAATAATGTGGTTCATGGATGTGCGTCCATGGAATGCTCCTCTTCTGGTATCGACAGCCCAACCGAAATCTTTACCATGGTTCAAAACGCAATGCATAGCACAATAAAATAATTGAAATTATAATATGACATAAATTTCATTAGTATCAAATCAGGCAGATGTGTTGATTGTGGTAACAACTATTAATGCAGCGTTAAATGTATAAACCTTAAATAGCCAAAACTTGTGAACATAGGCTAGCCTACCTGAAAGAAATGCACGAGATGCATCCATCTAGGGCTTTTTTCTTTTTCGCTTCTTATCGCCAGACAGCAGTTGCATTTTCGCGGGAATAGTTGTCACAAGTTTTCAGCCAGCAGCAAACTCGACGTGAGGTGGGGCGTGGCGCGCGCGCGGGCATGAATGGCGCGTCGCGGAGTGAGGTCATCTGAACTCGACTTGACAAAGCCGACCTGATATAGTATTTTTTTTTAATTCAGTAAATATATTTGTTTGACAGGGAAGTTGCGCAAACAGGAATATATATCCATTTATTTATTTATTAAAAAAAAAAAAAAAAAAAAAAAAAAAAAAAACCCCAGAAAAAAGGGCACTTTCTCTCGAGGAAGAAAAAGGGCAGGGGCTCAAGCCCCTTTTTTGTCTATGTGTGCACGTGCCTGGCTGATTGGTCACTTAAGTAGTCAGACATCACACCAGACTAAATTCTTTCAGGGTTACTGACCAAGATCCAGTCCAACAAAAAAGATACATTTTGACTAACTAACTGAGTGATATTAATACTACTAAACAAAGATTTTTCTTTAGAGGAGGAACAGTCCAGCCAATAGGTTGTTTGCACATGACGTCACAGCAGCAGCGCGAATGAGTGGAGGGCAGGGAGTGATGTTTCTATATAGGAATCCTATCAAAAACTCAAAATTTGCATGTTTTACGTCATTTATGGTTGCTTAAATCGATAAAATCGAGAACCCAGAAGGTTTATATCATTTACATAACTTAACTTTACATAACATACCGTTTTTTATAACTTATTTAGTTTTTTAACTTTAAAAGTTGTCGCCTTTTATAGCGCTTTGCCTCTGCTGATACTTAAATGAATATGGATACCTGCTTACCCTTTTGACTTGGTTAAATATTCACATTCTTCATGCTATCGTTTGCAGGGAGGATAAGATATTTTATCCTTTTTAATTATAATTTGGTATTTTTACGTCAGTTTTGTAGTATTCTGTTCACAATGTTAATCTGGTTACCATGAGAACAGTGTCAAGAGCTGCTGCTTCAGCCATCTTATGGTAGAAAATGCCCAAATAAAATAAATGTGCTCAACAAGCTGACAGAAGTCGATCCATTTATTTGTTGGAAGCGTGTAAATGTAACTAGTTTTAATGTTGTCTTTGTAAATATTCACTTTCCCATATGACCACGGAGGAGAATCGGAGGGTCAGGGTTATTTTTGTATTTATTTCAACAAATGACAACCAAAAATCAAACCCATAGAAGCTCGTGAACAGTTTTGAAGTGGCTGTGTGCAAGTTATTATATATATATACTATATATATACTGAGTATATATATATACTCAGCAAAGTATGTGATTATTTTGAGTGAAAGGCAGTGGGTTTATTTAGTGACATTACTACATTTGCTTGTCGTCTTCCCTCACCTTCTCAACCAAGGCGAAAATTGTATTACCGTCCATTTTTTTTTCCACGAACGATATCGTGAGTTCCTATTACGATTCTCGATTCAGCATAAATGACCTACAATGGCGACATTTTTCACAATCACGACAGAAAATCAAAATACTGCTCTAACTTCACTAGTAGAAAGGCAGCGCGATATAAACAAAACCAGACTAGAACTGAACACGGCGTGATGGCAGCTTCACATTCTCTTTATCTGCCTCCTCGATGGCAGGAAAGTCTTTTAATTCAGCGGAAAAGTCGCTCCTCTTCATAACATAAGGATCGCGTCCAACATATGTTGTGATTTTCTGTTTATACCTTTCTAAACTAGCAAAGAAAGGACTTTTCCCCATCTCTTCCATTCGAATTTTCAATGCTTGCCCTCCACCGGAATTTCGCGCGTCACCAGAACCACATGATTGCAAACAACCTATTACAGTTGAAATCGCCCAAAATAATTTCACTGTGCGTTCCAAGAGAGGTAACAGTTGACAAAATACATTTTGTAGAATTGGCAGGAGCAGATGGTGGTCTATAGAAGTTACCTATAGTTAAGTGTTGTGGGATTACAAATTTAAGAATCTGTTTAAGATCTGCGGATCTTACATCCTGACCATTTGGCAGGACAAGCTTAAGATACAGCAGTGTCTTTGTCTCTATGATAATGTAAAGGTATGGGCGATACTGTCAGACTGATTGGATTAGCACCTATGCAGAATGACACATTTATGCTGATTAGATCATGGCTGGGAAATGTTGGGAATGATCTGATTCCTTACTGCATTTGCATCCTTTGCTTAGATTGTCCACACCTCTACTCTATGTATCCCTCCCCCTTGAATGTATATGAACTACCTTAGTTATGAATATGAACTGCCTTAGTTAGACTTTGGATGACCACAGCGACGCACAGCGTGTTTCTCAATAAAGAGTAACTTCTGCTTCAAGAGATCCCAAAGTCTCCTGGTCTATGCTTCTGAGATTTCCAACAGTTTTTGTGCAGTGACCTGGATAGAGCTTCTCACCTCAATCCAGATTGAAACTTCAAGCACAACAAAGATCTGATCCAAAAGAAGATCCAGGCTGAATTTTCCTGTGCACCCAAGGATTGGTGAGTGATATCTATCCAAAAGAACCATTAAGACCAGTACAAATGTGTTAACTCTTCTCTGACGGCGCAGAGGATAACAGACAGCTGTAGGGTTTGGTTAACTAAGTTATCCTCTAAAAATGTTCTTTTAGAGATGAAGTTTATCTTCTGTTTAGGCAGGGAAGTTTAGCATCACATGCTAATAATTAGGTATCCTCTGTTCAGGCAAGGAAGAATTAGTGTAAAGTGCTAATAATTTGTGTTGTCCTCCGTTTTATCAGGGAAGGTGGTGTGTTAACAGAATAGCCATCCTCTACTTTGCTAGAGAAGAAGGTTCATCCTCTGTTAATTCAGGGAAGGTTACAGTTGTTACAGTGTGTTAGCAAGTTGGTTCTACTCTGCTCACCAGAGAAGGTTGAATACATTACGATGTGTATTAACAAGTTTACCCCCTGCTCTGTCAGGGAAGTGTTGAAGTGTATTGTTGTACCAGAAAGACATTACACAATGTTGAGAAAGAACACTAGACTTATTCCAACAACTGAGAAAGGTGGACTAGCTACTCCTTTATGGACAGATAGTGAGTTCAAATCAGTGTTAGGAAAGCACATGGAGTCAATAGTGACTGAGTCAGTCAGATTGGATTTGACAAAGAAATTTGGGATACATCCAGAAAAAGTTTGGTCCATTGAAGAATGCAAAAAGGTACTTGGTGCTTGTATTCGGAAGAAAAATATGAAGGGCATTATCTGCTGCCACAAAGAATTTACTCTATCCATTGCACAAGAACAAATCCAACATATTGCTAAGTTAGAAGAGCAGAACAAACATTTGCACACTAGAGTGTCTCGTCTCACTCAGAAGTTGGGCCTTAACAAAGCCTCAACCAAATGTGACTCAAAAGACCAACAGTCAGATGAAAGCTATCCTGACTTACAGTCTTTCTGTAGACTAGAGGGCAATAGCAATACTGGATTCATGGATAAAGATGTAAAAGCAGTTGAAGTGTGTGGAGTGAGACAAAAGGCTCAGAGTAGGGCAAAAGGGGTTGACACAGTTCCATCTGTAACCCCCATACTGCAGTTACAAGCAGTCAGTACCGCTATAGGTCCTGAAGACAAAGACAAAGCAAGAATTGCTGAGAATTTGCCATCAGTGCATAGAAATTTTTCTGAGTTTAGGACAGAGTTGTCCAGAAAAATGAAGCGCTATGATATGTCCCTAGCTGAAGTCACACAGCTAATGTCACAAATCCTGAAAGAGTCAGAATTCAATGATTTTGAAAGTGCTGTAAATAATTCTGAGTTTCAGCATTCCAGCAAAGGCGAATTGAGAGAAGGAGTTCTGGGAGTGTTACAGAACCTTGTTGGACCAAAGGTAGACTGGTCAAAGATCACTAGTTGTGTACAGAAGGATGAAACTGTAAGTGAGTACACTGAAAGATTGTCAGTCAGCGGCAGCATACAGTGGAATAGTTGACACTCCAGAGAAGGTGTTAGAGGATAATGGACCACTGGTCCGCATGTGGTTTGATGGGCTTTCATCAGAATACAGAAATGCATTGCCTTTCTTAGACCTTACATGGTCCAATGGAACCCTGCAAAACAACTTGGATAGGTTAGCTATTTGGGAAAGAGACTCAGATGTCAAGACAAGAGTAAAGATTGCAGCAGCATCCTTTAAGGTCAACACAGAGAATCGACAGAATCGTAAATGTCCTAAGAGAGAAGGCAGATGTCATTACTGTGGTAAACCTGGACATTGGATGAAAGAGTGTAGGAAAAACAAAAAGACATTAAAAGAAATTAACAGCTTTACTCAGCTCCTACTCAGTCTACTTGCTACATTGAAACTGCCCCTCCCCTCTTCTCCAAACTCTTGGAGCAGCAGCTTGCTGACATGCTAACCATTTGGGCTGTGATTGCTTAATTTCCCCAGTCATTTACAAGAAAGCTTAAAGACTCATTCTGAACAAAAGAAAGTTGACTATCACTTCCACCATTTGGGGACACAGGTTAAGTACACTCACAGCCTTAAATGTTATGCTACAGCACACTCCATTCACTTGTCCATCCTCAATGGGTTATGATGTCTGCTATGACTGATGTTTCAATGGAAGATAGAGATGTAGCACAGTAAAGTTTGCAAATTGACTACAGGGAGAGAATAGGACACACAGACCAGTGAGGAGCCCAGGGAAGAACCGAAGTGCATAAGGCATCGGGGGCTAAACCCTGTGGTGAAGACTTCCTCATAGGTTTCCCCCTCTCTCAGTTTATCCCCACCTTACTGGTCTATAGGTGTCAAATTGATTAAGGCTAGGTTAAGAAAAAGAAGAACAAAACCACTATACGATCACTAGAAGTTTATGATGATCAGAGTTAGACAGAAAAACTATAGGATCATCAGAGGTGTAACGTACTAAAGTCTATGCATGAATACTGCTGGTCTGCTTTTTCTTTGTTTTCTTGTGTGCAGGTATGTGTATATGCCATGACGTCTCAAGCAACACTTGGTGTAAAGCATCACCTCAGATAACCATGAACAACCTTCATGATGACAGAGTCATCTAAGCAACTCGGAGTTGCACAACGACAAAGAATCATCTTGGGACAAACATGGAAATGGACTCTACCGAGAACAGACTCCACAGATATTCAGGCGCCATGGACTTTTAGGGCTTCCACCCTTATGCTACATGGTTTTCTGTGTCATCATGTAGTTTATACAACATGTTACCACCCTGTGTTGTATATGCGTGTCAATAGTATACTCAAGTTAAAGAACAACACTTATGTAAATGACGACACAGAATAAGATGTATGTGCCTGTAACTGTTACATGTTGCATGACTGGAAGATGGAACTTATGTTAACAAACATATGTTATAGAAGGGATTTAAGAAGGTTTAAATTTGTATTATGTGAGAGTTACTAGAACTTTCAAAGGGGGAACTGTGGGATTACAAATTTAAGAATCTGTTTAAGATCTGCGGATCTTACATCCCAACCATTTGGCAAGACAAGCTTAAGATACAGCAGTGTCTTTGTCTCTATGATAATGTAAAGGTATGGGCGATACTGTCAGACTGATTGGATTAGCACCTATGCATTTGAATGACACAAATATGCTGATTAGATCATGGCTGGGAAATGTAGGGAATGATCTGATTCCTTACTGCATTTGCATCCTTTGTTTAGATTGTCCACACCTCTACTCTATGTATCCCTCCCCCTTGAATGTATATGAACTACCTTAGTTATGAATATGAACTGCCTTAGTTAGACTTTGGATGACCACAGCGACGCACAGCGTGTTTCTCAATAAAGAGTAACTTCTGCTTCAAGAGATCCCAAAGTCTCCTGGTCTATGCTTCTGAGATTTCCAACAGTGTTTATTGTCATGTAGAATGATGCGAATGAATAAACATTCAAAATTGACTGGTGGTATTGGAGTTACACACACAGAATTTAAATAAGCAGCAACATATATAGCAACACCACCTCCTCTGGAGAGTCTGTCAGCTCTAAATAAAACAAAATTTTCAATATTAATTTCATTGTCACTTATTTGATCATGTAACCATGTTTCAGAGATGGTGACAATATGAGGTTTGTAAAGAGAAACCCAGGCTCTAAGAAGATCGATTTTGGGGGTAAGGTTTCTAAAGGTTTTCTTAACTCTCTGGAGTCGGGTAACGCGTCGGCGCGTTTTTCAGGATTTTTTTCACATTGCAGCAAATACTCCGTCATTTTTTGTCAGAGACATAAGTAATATATCAATTGAAACTATAGAATGTGTTTTATTTGTGAACACTCAGAGTAAAAACAAAATGTTGTGCTTTTTGTAAAATAAAGAAAACTAACATAATGCATGATCTCTCGTTTCCCTCTGAACGAAGTCCAATCTAATAGTTCTCAGTAGTGTTGTCAAAAGTACCGGTACTTCGGTACCAAGTCGGTACTGAAATTTTGAAAATGTGACGATATCCGCATTTCTGTAGTACCAGTAGCACTGAGAATCCGGTTATATTCGGTACCCACTGATAGGGCTGTGCCAGTATTTACGTGAATGAAGCCAGTATTTACGTGAGTGAAGCACAAAGCTTTGTTTACAGAAGAAATAATAGGTTAGCAATTAAATGCAACTTCGCAGCCATGGAAACGTTTTTGGTTCATGCCAAATGAGAGAGCTACGTGAGTCCATACATTTAAGCTTTGTATTTTGTTTTGCAAATCGTGGTCACCTGATTAGCAGAGAATTTAACAATATTCCATTAGGCTAGTTATTCCATTAGACATGGAATCTCTGTTTATTTTCCCAAATCTTCACTCATGCAGGGGATTATAAATGTTTCTTTCTCTCGTTCGCATTTCTATTATAGGCTATTCGCATTCTTTACTGTGGTAAAGTTGAAAAACACCAAAGGACAGAAGCCTTTTTGCTTGCAGGTCAATTTCTATTTAACACAGTTTGTGCTTGTTATTAGACTTTATAAGGCGCGTCAAGTTTATTTGTATATAGCGGGTTTCACACACGCTGGAGATTTTTACTTTCGCTTTCTCTGGCAGCGCTAAATCAAACATAGCCTGAATGTCTTGCCCCTGCGGAGGATAAAACTCGCTCTTCAGACCTTTTACAACAAGTGTCATCAGGAGATAACGAAGATATTATTAAAGAGAAATGGTCTCTTTCCTGCTCGTGTCCCACATCCCTCTCAAAGCGCAGAGCAGTAGGCTATATCAAAGACTATAGAATAAGGGGACTTTGGCTATATGACGCATCTTTGTGTGGAAATAAAAAACTAATGTTTTTTTTCTATTTAACTTTCTTATTATTTAGGTTACCATTATTTACCGATATTTATTTCATAGTTTTACAGGCTAGTGTGTTGTTTCACTGACAGAATAGCTAAAAATAAACACGCACGTCTTTTACCCCTGTTGAAAAACGAGCATATGCTGGTAGGGTAGGTTTTGAAGCTGGTATGGTGGTTTGAGCTGGTTTATGCTGGTCCAGGACCAGCTTAGGATCAGCATGGACCAGCACTTGACCAGCATAAACCAGCTCAAACCAGCATACGAGCTTCAAAACCTACATTACCAGCATGTGCTCATTTTTTCAACAGTACGAAATGGATGTTTGAGCATTTATTTATTTAATTTTTATATTTCAAAATTTATATCATTGAGGTTTCCTATATATACACACACAAAAACATACACAAACACTCCAAATCTTATTTAATGCTTTTAAAATAGGCTATATAAAATAGTAAAATAGTTCCAACAGATTTTGCTGTGGTACCGAAATTGGTACCGAGAACCGTAAAATTTTCATGGTATCGGTACCGACTACTAGAATTTTGGTACCGTGACAACACTAGTTCTCAGAAAATGAACTGTAACTTAGTGCACCCACCACGCTTGGGCCACGGGCGCCACCAGGAGGGCCGCAAAAAAACGTTCAATTTTTTACCTGTGGGCTGCGAGGGCAGTGGGACCAGACAAGTTATCAACTGAAGACACCAGAATTACCACTGTTATCCATGAGACAGTTACAATACACCATCCCACCACTAGTGGCAGTAATGCCTCAGGTAGTTGTTTAACAAGCGCTAATAAGCAGAAGAAGACACTCAGTCAAACGTATCCTGTAGCAAAAGTTATGGAGAAATATTTAAAGCGGAAAAGGGGAGACCAAAGTTGCGCCAACCCGCCCCAAAAGTCAAGATTTTGCCGCAAATACAATCCTGTCTTCATTAAGTAGGGATTTGTGAAAATCGGATGCGTGTGTGCATTTAGATGCGTGCCGGTCTCAAAGAAACAGAAGCCTAAAGCTCCGGGTATACTTCACTTTCCGCGCTCGGCCGCATCATGCGCGTAGTCGCATCTGTGCCACCTTCAATTGCCTTGTCCAAATACCCACACTTGCGGTCTTGGACACTTGAGAGCTCGCGCACCCCGGGTAGCGCTTACATGATGCTGCTGGTTAATGAAGTTTTGATGGATGAACTTGCGGTTCAGTTACTCTCTTGTCATGTGAAATGTGATAATACTTTTCAGTTTTATGGACGTCGCCATCTTTAATATTACGTTGATCACTGTCGCCATGGTCACTAGTAAGAGAATACAGGCTTGACACTCGCTGCACGTTCATACAGACAGTGTTCCAAACGCTACTGAAAGTTGCTGTGTGAACGAGACATTTCGAGAGTCACACCTGTAAGTAAAAAATTACTGTGTTAATGTGGCCAGGGATCTGTAGCTTGTTCAAATTGGACTGTTGTGACTGTTATTGTTCATTTATAACAGATATGAAGAACAACTTCAGGTTCTGCCATGCAAAAATGTAGACTGCTGAAACAATCAAAATTATTTTGCAATTATAAAGCTATATTTTTTCACATTCTATTTTTTGCAATTTTTCAATTTTATTTACAACTTATTTAAAATTGAAAAATATTATTTTGAATTTATTTATTTTAGCAACATTATTGTTTTTATTTTATTTATTTTTATTTATATACATTTTCTATTTTTTGCAAGTAAAATTTGTCAAATCTAACTGATTTTTGTGTTAATATGCCTGACTTGAGCCTTTAAATTTGTTCTTGATGCAGATTGATTTGTTCCATGAATTGTTGTGGCATCTTGTTGTATGTGCAGGTTTACATACACATGAATAATAAACTGTTAAACTGCAAGTGGATTTCATTTAGTTATTGAATACACATCAAACCAAGGGTGAGATCAATAAACCAATACAGTGCTAATATTTGAATGAGCCCTGGGCCACTTTGTACTGTAAAATTTGGGCCCCCGACATCAAAAAGGTTAAGCACCCCTGACTTAGTGAATACTAATGACAAAAAATTAGACTTATGTCTAAAGAAACGTTGAAATGTCAGGTTTTAAATCGTGTAAGTCAAATCGAAAACAAATATTCTGTGTTTATGTAATCTGTATGAAAAGAGACATGTCAGACCTCCGTGATTCAGCTCATTATCCGCTAATGCGGCCACGCCCACGGAGCCAGCGCTATTCTGAGGCAAATTCTGTGGCAATACTTGTATGCATCGTCTCAATCGTGTATTTATTGTCTTGAAAAGTGTTTATCTGGATGTTAAAGCCATGGTTAGCGTCCTCTATAAGACATGCTGTTAGGTCCTAGTTCCTATTCTTCTTTAGATGAATTTGTGGACAAAAAAATGCAGAGCGCCCTCCGGCTGCAAGTATGAATTGAAAACAGTATCCAGCGCTCATAGTGATGACAATAAATATTGAATAAATATTACTCCTCTCTATAGAAAATTGACATACACACGAGAATCCATCAATATTTCTCCAAATGTGCATGCTTTTAAGCTTAAAGCCTATATGAAATGCCACCGAGGTAACATAACTGTTCAGACACTTTGCATCAAAGAAATACATTATATTTTAAAGTATATAATAGAAAACCATTATTTTAAATTGTAATATTATTTCACAGTATTGCTGTTTTTTTCTGTATGTTTGATATACACCATGATGGGCTTGAGACATGATCACAGAGGGTTTTTTCACAGCCTACCTGTCTGAAAGAGCTCATTATTTATGCCGGTCATTACAACTCATTATGCGATTCTTTTGTCTTCTCAGGTGTAAATGACCCATTATTAATGAGAATTCACGCCTCCACGCATACTGTTTCTTGACAAAAAATGTCTTAGAAAATTTAAAATCTCTCTATTGTTTTCTATGAAGGAGTAGGCAGAATAATTTTACATCATTCTGAAGCAAAAAAACAAAAAAAATTAAAAACTCGATCATCCTTTCCTCAGCGCCGTGCCACGCCACGTCTTAAAAATTAGAATGCATTGTTTTCAATGACAGTTTTACATTCTTAGTTTCACAGCTTGAATAAAAGCTATAATAAGCTTAGCCTTTTCTTTCATTTTGCTATGTTGTGCCATTTTTCCATGTACACTAACCTCAGTGTGAAATATTAAAGCATAGGCATATGTAACGTTTCCCTGTTGATGTAAAACACTCACATTGTGCAGCTCTTCTATCAGAAGTCGATTCAAAATTGAGCTTGCACGTATATAATGTGCGTAGCCGGTGTGCGATACCTGTGAGTTGTCCGATAGTGCGCGGCACTGAGCTTCGCGTCTGGTGCGCGACCCCCTTAACAGTATAATATTCAGCCCATAAACTACTAAAGAAATTGAAATTAAAATTTTGATTATTGATTATTACCGGCGACGGCACACTTCAGGCTTAAAGGTTTAAATCAGACAACTTCAATAATAAATTGTAACATTTAAAGAGTCCATCTATCATTTAAAAAGTCCAAAAGAAGCTAGTGCACTCTAGCTAAAGCTAGAGTTAGCTAACATAAATTCAATATAACGTGAAACAAGATACAAATTGTAATGAACAAAATACAAAATACATGAGAAATGTATTGATCAGAATTCCTTTGTTGCATCCCAATTTGCCTAGTTATACTATGCTCTAAAAGTACAGCAGCCTAATAAATTTGCTGCAAAGGACAAGAAAATCACTCCCTGCACTTCACTGAATAGCTTTAGTAGCTTTAAAAATCAATGTACATTTAATTCAAAAAGTGAAGACTATGCATTTTTTTTTTTTTTTTTTTTTTTTTTTATACATTTGATGTAAAAAAAATTCAATTTCTTTAGTAGACTATTGGCTGAATATTGTTAGACTATTGGACTAAAGGGCTGCATTGGGATTGGAATCCAGTGGGACCGGCGAGCAGGCGGGTGGAATTACATTTGCTGTGGGTGGGAGTGGGCGGCCAAAAAATAATTAATTGAATTACTTCGATATATAGCATACTTTCTGGGGTGGGAGTGGAATATATAGTGCATGCATTTAGCTTGCCGCAAAGCACCAGCAAAAGTAATGTTTCTGAATGTGTCGGAAAAAATAGCAAGGATACATTTTAATTGTTTAGTAATATAATAGTGTTTTCGGAGTCAGTGTTGGCTGCAAAGTTGACAATGCCATCTCCGCAGTATAGTGGACACGCCTTTAGAGAGAAATGCACCTTTCATATGAATTACATAATCAGAACTAATCCAAATCAAAAACATATATTCTCTATTAAAGGGGACCTATAATGCCCCTTTTATAAGATGTAATATAAGTCTCTGGCGTCCCCAGAATATCTGTGAAGTTTCATCTCAAAATACCCCACAAATCATTTATTATAGCTTGTCAAATATGCCCATATTTGGGTGTGAGCAAAAACATGCGTCCCTTTAAATGCAAATGAGCCGTTTCAGGCCCCCTTTCCCAAAGAGGGCGGAGCTTTAACAACTCGCGCTTCAGTTGCTCAACAACAACAAACCTGGAGAATCTCACACAGCCACAACGTCGATTGATCAAGAGATTTAGGAAGCAGTTAAGTTTCAGGACATTTCTGAATGATCGGTAGATAAACTTATGTAGTTGCTGTGGAGTTGATTCACCTCATCGACTACCATGTGTCATCATGTTAATCTTTGTGCAAATCCAGCATTGAATTGATCCTCGTTTGTGAAGCGGTCCGGTGTAAAATTATATATTATATATTAATATATAATTATATATTATATATACACATATACACACACACACACAGAGGCGGACTGGCCATCTGTGTGATCTGGAGAATCACAGAACGGCCGGTACTCCAGGACAGCCGGCGGGCCGGCCCACCACCCGCCACACACGCAGCCATCACCTGTTTTTTTCCCCCACTAATCTGTTTCACACTCCAGTACTGTAGGTGTCAGCAATGCACCTTTAAGTTGGATGCCAGCTGCACTGGCTGTGGCCGCCAAGTAAGGAGAAGAAGAAGTGGAAGAGTAGGAAGAAACCAACAGCAAAGATGTTAGATAGAAGAAGCATAGAAACAAAAACAAACAATTTGCATAACGCGGCCACGGGTAAAAAAACGGAAAGAAAAGGGTGGGGCTGAGAATATCATATCCTTGGCTGGGGATACAGGCATAGACAGTAAAAGAAATGGACACAGCGACCCCATTGGAACTCAATTGAGTCAAGTGAAGCCCATTTTTAGCGATTTTTAGCACTTCCGTTTCTGACGCGCAGACTCACACAAAGCTTGATGACGTCCGCAACCTGTCTGACAGATGTAAATCTTCTAGTAGCTGTGCGTGCAAACTGCCATCGTTAATCTTGCAGAGACGGCGAGCTTGAGCGGGGAGTTCTTTGGCGTGAGTGAGCAGGAGTAAGTATTCTGATTAGTTATTTTGTATAGTATTTTAAAATGTAACGCCAGTACGCCATATTAAGATAATCTCCCCGATTGTCTGCGAGCTTCTCCTCCTGTCTGTAAGGTAATTTCTGTACTGTGCGACAGAGAGTCGAGTGGTTATGACGCAATCGTTAGCTTATTTTTACAAAAACTGTTTCTACGGGGCCATAATGTAACATTGAAGGTAATGGAGCCCTTTATACATTGTCGTGTATCTTTGGAAATAAATAATGGACAAATGGAGTCTTTAAACGCCTCAGATGTAAAGTTATTCACTGTCAAAGTGACGCCAAAATGAATGGGAGTCAATGGGGATGCTAACGCAAGTGAAGTTCTGCTACAAGATGGCAGCACGCGGCCGACTTCAACTTCCGGTCGACTTCCTTGGGCACTGGATACAGGTACCTCCTTACTCTGCCTGTGACACAGGTAGCCTGTGAGAGAAGTTTCTGTGTTCTCAAACACATCAAAAGTCGAATAAGAAGAACACAGTCACAAGAACACCTGGAAGCATTCATGCTTATGACCACAGGGAAAGACATCCTCATGTTCCTTGATAATGACTTGGTCATAGACAGAGTTGCAGAAAAAAGCGACCTGTTGAAGAAAATCCTTATCTCCCAACATTGAGTAAAATGCCATTGCTGGATTGTTTTTTTTTTAGGTGAGCATTCAACCTCCATTTCTATGTGAGCATTCAAGTTAAACTGTATATTAAAACCTCTTTACTTTGTGATTTATCATATAACTCACACAGTACTATGTGTTGTGTTTCAGATACCTGTTTTGTATTGGTTCAGCCAGAGGGACTGCAGTGTGTTGAGACCTCTATTTCTATATGAGTATTCAAGTTAATCTAGAATAATATGCTTTTAACACAACATCTAGTCAACATCAGTGCTATTGCTATAATTTGTATGGTATAGTATCATGAGCCACAATTAAAGTCTTGTGACACTCATGCCAGGCGTTATTGTAGTTGTTGTCGAGTTTCCGCGCGCCAATTGCTTTGGGCTGGGCCTAGTGAAAGTCCAGGGCCGTTTTTTAGTCCCAGTTCATCCCTGTATATTTTAATATATATATATATATATATATATATATATATATATATAAAAAATATATACACATAATATGAGGTTGCATTAGACTTTTGATGGACAGGATCGTAAAAATTCTGTCAATCAATTACCTGTCATTTTAATTTATATATTTTAATGATATGGACAAAATCAGAAGCTATCAAATGTCTTATTTTTATTTTTATTCACAAACTTATAGGATAAGCAAACAGGGCTAGGCCATGCATTTATTTATACTATGAAAAGTTAGTTAACTTTCTTTTGTGTCACTGCGTCACTTTTCAGTTTTCATCTTGAACACTTGTCGAGGATCGTCAGTGAACTCGATCATCCTTTCCTCTTTACTACTTTACAGAAAGAAATAATTAATGAAAAATATGTTGAAAGGTTCACTAGCTTACCGAAATCTTTATCACGTCAGTTCAATGAGTGTTGCAAAGTGCTATTCATTGACCATAAACTTATAGCCAGCAGCAAGAAAAATAACAAAACGAACTATTAAAAACAAAACGAACTGGGTTAGAAACTTATGTAATTATAAGTATTATAATATATAATAAAATGGACAAACTGGGTGCATGTAATCAAACCAGGATCAAACGCATCGTTTTCATTTTATTCTGGAGACTGAACTCGCTCTCTGCTGCCAAACTGGAGCGCACTCAACACCAACTGGACAATGGTGGGAATTACAGTTACAAGCAACATCAGCCTCAGTAATCTGTCAAAAATGTTTACATAAAAAAAAAAATAATAATAATAAGAAAAAATTTAAGTGATTGCACCGGCACCTCCAAGCCATGCAGTAAGCACACTCCGCACAAACAGTTGGACATGTGCCTAGTAATAGCAAACATTTATTTAGGTCCCAAGACTATTTTGTTGTATGAATATATAAACAGTCAACATATCAAAAAGAACAAAGCCTCTGCTTAAAAAAAATGTAACTTCATCATTTCTTATTTTTATTTTTTTTATATCCACTTGAATGTGGGTAAGTTTCATTACAAAAATATTTTAAACAAAAAGCTGAGAAAAGTCACATTTTGAACAGCATTTTAGTCTCTCAATAAAATAACATGGCATGGTTTAAAATATATTTAATAAAAAGAAATAATTTTCAGATATGTGGCTTTAACGGTATTGGGTTTCTAGACTACACCAAGGCCAATTTCACATTTTCAGGCATTGGATTTGAAGCATAACTGTGTCTCATTTAAAAGAAGACACTTGGAAGTTTGTCTTAATCAAAACAGAATTA
Source organism: Chanodichthys erythropterus (assembly GCF_024489055.1). NCBI lineage: Eukaryota > Metazoa > Chordata > Actinopteri > Cypriniformes > Xenocyprididae > Chanodichthys > Chanodichthys erythropterus. Next base: position 38,502,864 of record NC_090239.1, read on the forward strand.
TTTAGCCATAAAGAAAACAACAGTTTCAATTTTTTTAAAAAAAAGATAAATATATATATTTTGTAAACAGTACAGTATAGTACCAAATTTTCACCATTTTCATTATATACAACAGCAAGACTTTCTTCCAGATAATTACAATTTTGTGAAAAATAATGTAATGTCTCCATGACAATAAGCAACAGCGTGATCATTCCTACCAGACATGGAAAAATGAGGGGGTTGAGTACTTTTGGCATAGTAAATGTGTGTATGCAAATAGATAGGGGGCAAAAAAAGTGTATTATCTCACATGTTCTGCCGAGCAATGGACTCCAGACGATCAGTCATTGATGGCAACGAAGATACTGATGATGAGGGATGCAAAAGAAAGAGAAATAGGAGATTCAGGGCATCATTTGATATTAAAAATTATATAAAATATTCATAATATATTTTATAATGACATAAAAAGTAACCCAACAGAATTAGACACCAAGATCATGATTTTCTGTCAAACTTTTCAAAAAAAAAAAAAACAACAAACAAAAAACACCTCTTCAGTCATTTATGTACAGCTTCTGATTTCCTGAGCTAATTTTTGTAAGGACTGGGCATAATTTGATGGAGGACTGGCAAATAAACTGAATACTGTACTTTACAAAATGGCCACTACTGTAATGGGTGGAGTCTTAAAGTAACATGTTAAAAGTTATAACCTTTTGAAAAGTCAATTTGTAACTGGTGGTGGTGCTATAGTGTTGGTCCTAGAGACCCCAAAATTGGTCAAATCACTATTCATTGCCATCACTACATGTGTGCAAATTTTTAAATTTTCCAAAGTGTTCCATTTTCCCATATTTTGTTCATATTACTACCATAGAATCCCATTTGGAAAGAAGAATCATAATAAATACAGTTCCAAGCAGCAATGTGGGGCCAAGCACTGAACAAGTAGAACAAGCACAGCAAGCACTGTAAGCACAAGCAGTACAGCAATTTGGACAATGTTTTCAAAAGTTATAAGCATTTTTGCAAAAACCCTCATATCAAATTTATGATTTTTAGACAACCCATTAGAAGTTATAAGCAAAAATGGCCATTTTTCGTATCTCCGGACCAGTAGGTGGCGCTGCGCCAAAACGCTGCATGATGCCTCAGGTCATGTTTGTAATGACATGTAAGAACAATAAAGCGCTGTGGAGATATAGCGTCACGTCTGATTTTGCAAGCTTTTCATTGAATTCATTTGTGCCGTTTTCGAGAACGGATGGGTCTATCAAAAAGCTTTTGATAACTTTTTTGTAAGCATGGTCTGAAGATGATCTGCTTCAATTTTTGTGAAAATTGGAGTAACGCCCTAGGAGGAGTTTGAAAAAGTATTTTTTTCAGAAAAATCAAAATGGCGGAAAAAATTTAATGACGGAAAATGACGTTAATAGGATCAACAGAATTGTCTTGAGTCAAGGAATCAGAGGGTAAAATTTTGTCTCTAGCCCATATGGTTCAAAAGTTATTAACATAAACATAGGTGCAACTTTGGACAGCTGGTGGAGCTAGATGGATTGAGTTAGAGACTCCAAATTTGCTATGGACATACCTTAGACTGTCCTCTTACTGTGTGTCAGATTTTTTTTGTGTCAGAACTTTTTACCATACGGTTCTATGGGCTGCCATAGACTTCCAGAGCGGAAGAAGCAGCAGAATAATAATAATAAAAAGAACGCCAACGGATACAATAGGTGCCTACGCACCTTCGGTGCAAGCACAAAAACGGCACAAGTAGTGAGCCAACACGGCTAGGAGCATCAGACTAACTGCAACAGTGAGCAATTAAAGACTTATTAAGATCATTTTAGGAAATATGTCAAAGCATTGCAGAGATACAGCTTCAAGAGTGGGTTTTGCATCATGCCTCAAATTCGTTGCTCTGGTGTATGAAAACGGTTTGATTTATCGACTTGAAATCTGTAACTTTTTTGTCATCATGGTCTGAAGATGATGCGGTTCGATTTTGGTGAAAATCGGAGCAGCGGTCTAGGAGGAGTTCAAAAAAGTAGATTTTTAAAGAAAAACAATATGGTGGACAGGAAGTCAAAATTGATATCTGAGTTCTCGGCATGACCGAATCTACTGAGACCAGTTTCATTAAAATAGGTTAATACAGTCAAAAGTTATTAGCATTTTTGTAACTTTTGTTATAACTTTTGACCACAAGGTGGCGCCAGTCCAAAACATCTCAGACTCCTTCAGGGCATTGTGCTGATGACCCATACCAAGTTTCGTTAAGATACGCTAAAGCGTTCGTAAAAGCATTTTAGCACAAAGTTCAAAATGGCCGGTGGCCAAAATGTCCGATATGAGAAAATTGGACATCATTTGACTCTGCATGATGCCCTGCATCCAATGAGACCAAATTTATTTTTTATTATATATGTCATTTTTATTTTTTTCGGACAAACCTGTCAGAAGTTATGAGCAAAAATAGCCATTTTTCATATCTCCGCACCAGTAGGTGGCGCTGCGGCGAAACAGTGATGAAATTTACCAAGTTTGGTCTGAATACGATAAAGTGTTGCGGAGATACAGCCTTACTTCTATTTTCGCAAGCACTACGTACAATTCGTTTGCGTGTTTTTCGAAAACGGTTGTAGGAATTGACTTGAATTACATAACTTTTTGTTGGCATGGTCTGAAGATGATCTGGTTCAATTTTCGTGAAAATTGGAGTAACAGCCTAGGAGGAGTTCAAAAAAGTATGTTTTTCAGAAAATTTAAAAGGGCAGAAAAATTCTCATGAAAATCATAGGGTGTCATAGGGTGAAAAGAATTTTGTTTCTAACCCTTACGGTTCAAAAGTTATTAACATAATCCCTCTAGCGCCACCAGCTGTCCAAAGTTGTACTTATGTTTGAGTTAGAGACTCCAAATTTGCTATGGACGCAGATCAGCCTGTCCTCTAACTGTGTGCCAAATTTCACAACTTTCCCGCAAGCGGTTCTATGGGTTGTCATAGACTTCAAGAGCGGAAGAAGAAGAAGAAGAAAAAAAAAAAAAAAACGCCAACAGATAGAATAGGTGCCTACGCAAAAGCAGCACAACAAGCCAGCCAACACAGCCATGAGCATCAGACATGAGCGTCAGACTCAAAAGTTATAAGCATATTCTGGACTAGGTGGCGCTGGTCTGAAACTTCTCAGGCTCCTTCAGGTCATTGTGCTGATGACCCATACCAAGTTTCAAAACGATACGCAAATTTGTTAATAAAATACAGCATTTTACCACAAAATTCAAAATGGCAGATGGCCAAAATAGATGATATTGTAAAATTGGATATCATTTGACTCGGCATAATGCCCCGAATCCTAGCAGACCAAAGTTATGATTTTTGGACAAACCCATCAGAAGTTATAAGCATAATTACCATTTTTCATATTTTCAGACCAGTAGGTGGCACTACACCGAAACTCTGCATGATGCCTCAGGTCATGCTTCTGATGACATGTACCAAGTTTGGTAAGAATACAATAAAGCGTTGTGGAGATATAACGTCAAGTCTGATTTCAAGCTTTTCGTCAAATTCATTTGTGCCGTTTTCGAGAATGGATTGATCTATAGAAAAGCTTTTAATAACTTTTTGCAAGCATGGTCTGAGGATGATCTGTATCAATTTTTGTGAAAATCGGAGTAACGCCCTAGGAGGAGTTCGAAAAAGCAGATTTTTGTGTAGTTTTTGCCATTTTCACTTTAACGAACTCCTCCTACAGTTTTAATCCGATCATCTTCAAATTTGGTTTGTGTAATCAAATGGTTTGTGCAACACTAAATTGTGAAGATCTTGAGTTTTCGTCAAAGGGCGTGTCTGTGGCGGCCTGACAAATTTTGATGTTTCGCCATGAAACAGGAAGTTGCTGTAACTAAGGCAGGCAATGTCCGATCTGCCCCAAACTTCACACACTTGATAAAAGTCGTCCTGAACACATGTCCATGCCCATATTCAGTTATAGTCATAGCGCCACCTGCTGACAACAGGAAGTGACATGTTTTACACTGTTATGGACTCCTAACAGCATATTAAAATGTGCCAGCAAGTGCTAAACAGGCTAACAGCATGCTAGAAAAATGTTAGCAAAACACTTCAATATGACGGACACACCATAAATCGAAACCTAGCATGATTGGTATCATTGGACTTAGTAGGGGTTCAGGAGGGACTCTTTTGAAAATAAGTTGACCACACCCATAGTGATAAGTATTTGAATATTTGATTTTACCACTAGGTGGCGCTGGTCCGAAACTTCTCAGGTTTCATCAGGGCATTGTTCTGATGAGCCATACCGAGTTTCATAATGATACGCAAATGTGTTCGCAAAATACAGCATGAAATGCCCCCACTCATGCTCTAAAGTGAAATGTCCATGCTCACACTCTCAGCCCATCTGTCAAGTCATCACAGGTTAGGTAAGTCACAATGGTAATGCCCTGGCATTAGTTTTTTCGATGATATGTGTCACCAACTGTCAAGTTTTATGCCTACATTTAAGTGAAAATGAATGTCAAGTAATATGCAGCTTGTGCGTTTTGAAAAAAAACGTTACACTGCTCAATTCAATTCTGTAATACAATCTGCCGTTTACCACCCGTGACCACCGTCTCACAGTGCTGTTATATGTGAAGGATGATGTTTTTTACGTCGTTAATGCGAGTGAAGTACAAAGCTCATATAATAAACAATAGTTTAGCATTTGTCTCAAATGAAAACAGTTGGATTCGTGCCGAATGAGAAAGGTAGGCTACAGATTCACTTTAAATTAAATCGTTTTGCATCTTATTTAGTTTTATTTACAATAAATAAACTTGTTTCTCGCCTTGAATAGTAATAGAAGCTGGAATGGCGTTAAAAAAGAATATTTTTTTATTTGTTTTGGCTTGACGTTTATATAGCCTGAATAGTCCAACTGTTAACTTTATAGGTTTTGTTGTGGAGTATAGGCTAAGTGGATAGGTAAAATAATATAGGACAGTTTTGTTCATAATTTATGTGTATGAACAAAACTCCAACGCTGGTATCATGAAGATGGAAGACGGAAGATACAATGATTCACTTGTTGCGTCTCCACATGTATTTGCCAACAAAATGTACGGATAATATTTTCATATTTCGGGCTGTTATTAATTCTGTGATAATGGACACAAGGACAAAGAATTCATTTATCTCTACTTTTATTCCTAAGATCTTTTCATCGTACTCTCGTAAAGAACAATGTAATTCTTCACCAAAAAATCTGAGGCAGCGATATATGATAATGCTGTTGCTTTTACTGGCCGGTATTAATCCAAATCCTGGTCCAGTTGGAATTGTTTCAACTCCATTGGATTTTTCAAATAGATCAGGCCTTGGCATTGTACACTTAAATGTTCGTAGCCTGTTGCCAAAATTAGATCAATTACAAATATGGGCCAAGACGACCAAAGCAGATGTTTTGGTTATTTCTGAGACGTGGCTTATCTCAAGCCACGATATTGCATTAGAGGGTTATAAAGTGTTTCGTACTGATCGTAAAAGTAAAGGGGGTGGGGTTGCAATGTATATTAAATCAAATTATCAAGTTACTGTTCTTAAGTCAGTTTCTCTCCCTAAACAGTTTGAGTTCTTGGCTATTGACCTGGAATATGGAAAGGATTGTCATTTATGTATAGTTGGTTGTTATAGACCACCTGCAGCTATCAGTGATGCTCTCACCTCATTGTCAACTGTTTTATCTGACCTGATTTCTAAAGATCTTGTATTATTGGGTGATTTGAATTGGAATTGGTTAACATCAAATTCAGAACAGTTTAAACCATATTGTGATTCTGTTAATTTTAGTCAACTTACTGAATCACCTACGCGACCAAATCATAAGAACCCAAGTAAGTCCACTTTAATAGATGTTATATTGACAAATAAACCCCATAAATACACCTATACAGGGGTTTTTCCTGATGATGTGAGTGATCACTGTACTGTTGCTGTTATAAGGGATTGTAAAATTCTCAAAGTAAAATCTAGGTTTATTATAAAAAGGAGCTTTAAACTGTTTGATACACAAGGGTTTTTACATGATTTGTTTTTATCTGATTGGGATAAATTGTTTTTAATACCTGATGTGTCCATTGCATGGAAGTATTTTCACACTTTATTCTTGAAGATTGTCAATAGGCATGCACCTGTTAGGACATTCAGAGTAAAAGGTCGTGATAATCCATGGTTCTCAAATGAATTATCTGAACTCATTCATGAAAGAAATTTGGCTTGGGCCATAGCAAGGAAATCGGACATAGAAAGAGATTGGGTAGCATTTAGAAAATTGAGAAATAAATGTACAGCTCTTATACGTAGATCAAAATCTGAATATTATCTAAATGAAACCTCACAAAATCTAAATAACCCTATAAAATTTTGGAAAACCATTAAATCACTTTCTCCCTCCACGTCATATAATGATTTTCCTGATCAAATTTTGATAAAAGATAGCCTTATTACTAATAAGATGGACATGGTAAATGTTTTTAATAAGCATTTTATTTCTTCAGGTTCAATTTTTAATGAAATTCCTATGAGTAATGTACAAAATCCATCTCCTCTTCTGAGAGAAGATAGCCCTACTTTTAGATTTTCTCTTATTTCACGAAGTGAAGTTTTGAAGGCCTTAACAAATCTGGACATTAAGAAGTCTGCAGGATCTGATGAAGTTGAGCCATATTTTTTGAAAGTAGCTGCCGAGATTATTGCTGTTCCATTAGCATATATTTTTAATTTATCATTAGAACAGAATGTTCTTCCTGATGTCTGGAAATCGGCTTTGGTTGTACCCCTGCTGAAAGGTGGAGATCCAACCAATTTAAATAATTATAGACCGGTTTCCAAGCTATCAGTGATAGTCAAAATTTTAGAATCTATTGTTAGTGAACAGCTAAAGGAATTTTTGTCTAGAAACAGCATTTTGTTCAGGTATCAATCCGGTTTCAGAAAGAATCATAGTATGGTAACTGCCACAATGAAAGTTTTAAATGACATTACCTGTGCTTTAGATATTGGAAGATCATGTGCTGCAATGTTTATTGATTTGACTAAAGCTTTTGACACTGTTAATCATGATATTCTTTTATCGCGTTTACATAGTATTGGTCTTTCTGAAACTGCGTTAGGCTGGATTAAGAATTACTTAAAGAACAGGTGTCAAAGGGTGCAAATGAAGGGGTTTCTTTCTGATAAGCTTAGTATTGAATCTGGTGTGCCACAGGGGTCCATTTTGGGTCCCCTGTTATTTACATTGTATATAAATAATCTTGGTGATAATTTATCAGATGCAAGTATTCATTTATATGCCGATGACACTATAATCTACTGTTTTGCATCCTGCATTGATAGCTGTATCTTAAAGTTACAGGAAGCATTTGTAATACTTCAGCGTAACCTTATCTCGTTAAAACTAGCTCTGAATGATAAGAAAACAAAATATATGGTTTTCTCTAGAAAACGTATGTGTGAATCCTCTCTACCATCTCTTTACACTCTGCAGGGTAATTCTATAGATTTGGTCTCTTCCTATAGATACCTAGGCTTTGTGTTGGAAGAGGACTTGTCATTTAAGTTACATATTAAACATTTGTTGTCTAAGTTAAGGTTACAGCTGGGGTTTTACTTTCGGAATAGTGCTTGTTTTTCACAGTCAGCTAAGAGAAAGCTGGTGGAAGCTACTTTCCTACCTGTCCTAGATTATGGAGATATTTTTTACAGAAATTCCACTAAGGCTCTTTTACAATCATTGGACTCTGTTTATCACTCTGCTTTAAGATTCATAACACGTACAGATTATTATACTCATCACTGTGCATTGTATGAAATGGTGGGTTGGCCTTCACTTCATTTAAGAAGGTACAAGCACTGGCTTATATTTGTGTACAAGGCCATAGTTGGCCAGCTTCCTTTGTATATGAGTAGTTTACTGTCTGTCAAAAGTCAGGGGCATAATCTGCGTTCAAGTAGATATATTCTTTTAAATGTTCCCTTAATGAAGTCAGAGTTTGGAAAAACTGCTTTTATTCATAGTGCATCAACTGCTTGGAATGAGATTCAAAGATCATTGAAACTTAATGTATTTATTTCAATTAATGAGTTTAAGTTATATCTTAATCAAACAGTCCAAACTTTCTGCATTTGTTCTTAATTTTGTTTTAGTGTTGGAAATGTGTGTGTTGTGATTATTGTTTGATGTATTTAATTTTACTTTTGTTTTTATTTTCGTTTATTGTGTGCTGCTACCTTGGCCAGGGCTCACTTGTAAATGAGATATCTATCTCAATGTGATTTTCTTCCCTGGTTAAATAAAGGTATAATAAAAAAAAAATAAAAAAAATGTTTACAAACATTATAAACAAAGATATGTAGGCTATTTTTTTATTATTATTATTATTTCTGAATGTAATAATAAAATGCGACATATAGGTCTATGTGACTTATCTTTTTTCCTCTCAGGAATAGCGTCGGTATTTTTAACCATGCAGCAAACATTAAAATATCTTGAAAAAATACTTTAATTTATAAACCATTGTTTTTCCTTTCGTTTAATAGGTTTACATTTGGACAGAATAACAGCAAATACACTCTCTTTGTTTTTTAATAAATAAAATATTATTAAGTAGGCTACATGCAAAAATAAAAAATTAAATAAAAATAATGTTATTAACCGGTTTTGGAACGTTTATAATACGAAGGAACACTGGAACAGAAACGTTAAAATACCGATTCTGCTCGGAGTGGAACGATTGAATTTTTTTTTTTTTTTTAAGCCCTGGTCTTGACCAAAGAATACAGTTCAAACTGTCCTCTAACTGTATTGATTAAATGTACCTTTTTGTGCCCTTTGCAGTGTCTCTAAACAGTTGAGCAGCAGTTGGTGTCCAGCTGTATTACTGACCCCACGCTTTTCCTGAACAGCCAATAGAACAGAAAAATGGATGTAAAAAAACACAACAACAAACAAACAACAAAAAGTTAATAAAAAAGAACATGCACAAAAACTGAATAGATATATGCTAAGCTTCTCCAAGAAGCTCTTCTATCAGAGGGTCTTACCATTGCCTGCCGCACCACTTTGCTGGTCTCCTGCCAGGACCGGGATGAGTTATGTTTGCCGTGGAGCTTTTCCAGTAGCGCAGTCATACGACTCTGTTTCTCTGACTCTGTCAACAAGAGCAAACAAAATGACAAAAAATAAGAGACAATTATTGTGGAAATTTAATCTTAAAAGACACTATAATAACAACCATTTGTGTTTTTCTTTAACCAAGTTTTCTCTTTGATTGGAGTCAAGCTATCCTTGGGACACTGACAGTTCCCGTAATTGTCTATGTGACAACTGACATAAGCCCCTTTCACATAGTAATCCTAGTAAATTACCCTAAGATATCCAGAATGACTTTACCGGTAAATAAACAGATATGCTGTTCACACAAGCAACAGCTTACTGGCTTTTAACCATTAAGAGACCTTACACACATCAGCATTAAAATACCCGTAAATTCTGTGACGGCAGTTATCAGAAATGATCTTCTATTGTTTTCTTCATTTGCCCACATGAGAAGTGCTTTAGTTTCACTATCTGTTCAATTTGACAACTTTTTTTTTTTTTTTTTACTTCTGAATGACAGGTATATGGGGAAAAACAGATAAGCGTAATAGTATCCAACTGCAGAACCGCAGCACTGATGAATGAAAAAGAAGGCAGGGTCTCGAGTCCGACACACTGAAAAAGCAACGGTCAGAGTTGTACAACTAGCACATATTTACATAGAAAAACTATTAAAAAGCAGCAAACCTTTATGTGGAGTAATTGCATCATTTTCATAAGAACTTTATGATTGGCAGACTACTTACATCAGCGCGTTCGGACCAGTAATTGGATTGTATGTGTAAAAGGGGCTATAGTACCACAATCCAACAAACATAAAAGTTTTAGTTTCTTTTGCAGTTGTTAAGTCATATTATATATATCAGAGGTCGCGATAGACTTTCGCACTGTCCGTCATTTTGACAGACAGGATAGTAAAAATTCCGTCATAATTATTACCCATCATTTTAATTTTTATATTTTTAATGATAAGACATTTAATAGTTTCATTTTTTCATCCACATTTAAATTTGTATTCACAAGCTTACAGGATAAGCAAATAGGACTAGGCTATGCATCTCTTTTCAGGTTTCATCTTGAACAGTTGTTGTGGATTGTGAGTGAACGCGATCAGCCCTTCCTCTTTACTACTTTACAGAACGAAATCAACATGAAAGAACATCAGAAAATATGCTGAAAGATACAGTAGCTAACCGAAATCTGTATCTTAAAGTGCATATTGCAGGTATGACATTTTTTTCGAGATGAATATATAACCTTGTACAAAAATACCATATAAAAAGGTACTGCAGGGTTTAAAAATGTTTTGCAAGACATAAAGGCATTAATTTAGTAGATAAAATGATGGTCTCTGTAAAAACCGCTTTTTTTTTCAGCGTCGCGTCATTTTACGTCACTACAGGGAGATGTTCACAGAGCTGTTGTTGATTCAGTGCATATATTGGTATTTAGCAACAGCGGCCGTGAATCAGTGTGTTTTCGGTAGTTTTTGTATTCTATTTATCATCGTAAATGGTAAATTATTGTGTTTGTGGAGGTTTCACAAACTTCAGCCTGTCAGGACATCGAGTACAGAGGTTTACTAACAAGAAAAACTATACGCTGCTATCTTCTGTGCCGGTGTCGTGCCGAAAACTGATCGTCTGCCGAAAACTGACTGCCGTCCGCGGGAGCGCGCACAGCATGTTTAAAGGGTATCGCCCCTGTTTCTACACGTCTACAGCTGCTTTTATCATGATCAAACGGCCATAACCTGCAAATACATATAACTCTGTGTCCGTGGTAATATGTCCGTGCTAATAGCAAAGAAACTTTTCCTGTAACGCATAATCAAAATTATTCATTTAATTAATTTGCCGTTTATTGCTTATCGCGATTAAGTTGATTTAGTTTTAATTAAGTTGCTCGAGCATGATTTTTACGTGATTAACAGAAAGCATATTTACTTGCTTTGTGCCAAACAATCCAGTCCCTTTTACTAGGTGAAATACCTTTAAATGGTAAATAAAACCCATAAAATGCAGATTTACTCCTGTTGAAAAGTGAGTGAACTGTTCTTTCTGCCTCAGACGACTCAGACGAATGAAATCAAATGACTTGATTTCATTCATGGCTGTAATATTGAACAGATCATAGCTCATTCAGTCCTTTTTATGTGTTGAAATACCTTTAAATGGTCAATACAACCCATAAAATGAAGTTTTACACTTGCCGAAAAGTGATTACAGCCTCTATTTATTGAGTGAACTGTTCTTTCTGCCTCAAAATGACTTGATTTCATTCATGGCTGTTATATTTGACAGATTATAGCTCATTCAGTCCTTTTTACCTGTTGTAACACCTTTAAATGGTAAATAAAACCAATAAATTGCACTTGCCGAAAAGTGATTATAGCCTCTATTTATTGAGTAAACTGTTCTTTCTGCCTCAAAATGACTTGATTTCATTCATGGCTGTTATATTTGACAGATTATAGCTCATTCAGTCCTTTTTACCTGTTGAAATGCCTCTTAAATGGTAAATAAAACCAATAAATTGCACTTGCCGAAAAGTGATTATAGCCTCTATTTATTGAGTAAACTGTTCTTTCTGCCTCAAAATGACTTGATTTCATTCATGGCTGTTATATTTGACAGATTATATCTTATTCAATCCTTTTTATGTGTTATAATACCTTTAAATGGCCAATAAAACCCATAAATTGCACTTGCCGAAAAGTGATTATAGCCTCTGTTTATTGAGCGAACTGTTCTTTCTGCCTCAAAATGACTTGATTTCCTTCATGGCTGTTATATTTGACAGATCATAGCTCATTCAGTCCTTTTTACCTGTTGAAATACCTTTAAATGGTCAATACAACCCATAAAATCAAGTTCTACACTTGCCGAAAAGGGATTACAGCCTCTATTTATTGAGTGAACTGTTCATTCTGCCTCAAAATGACTTGAATTCCTTCATGGCTGTTATATTTGACAGATTATAGCTCATTCAGTCCTTTTTATGTGTTGAAATACCTTTTAAATGGTCAATACAACCCATAAAATCAAGTTTTACACTTGCCAAAAAGTGATTACAGCCTCTATTTATTGAGTGAACTGTTCATTCTGCCTCAAAATGACTTGAATTCATTCATGGCTGTTATATTTAACAGATTATAGCTCATTCAGTCCTTTTTATGTGTTGTAATACCTTTAAATGGTAAATAAAACCTATAAATTGTAGTTGCCGAAAAGTGATTACAGCCTCTATTTATTGAGTGAACTGTTCTTTCTGCCTCAAAATGACTTGATTTCCTTCATGGCTGTTATATTTGACAGATTATAGCTCATTCAGTCCTTTTTACCTGTTGAAGTACCTTTAAATGGTCAATACAACCCATAAAATCAAGTTTTACACTTGCCGAAAAGTGATTGCAGCCTCTATTTATTGAGTGAACTGTTCTTTCTGCCTCAAAATGACTTGATTTCATTCATGGCTGTTATATTTGACAGATTATAGCTCATTCAGTCATTTTTACCTGTTGAAATACCTTTAAATGGTCAATACAACCCATAAAATCAAGTTTTACACTTGCCGAAAAGTGATTACAGCCTTTATATTTTTTGAGTAAACTGTTCTTTCTGCCTCAAAATGACTTGATTTCATTCATGGCTGTAATATTTGACAGATTATATCTCATTCAGTTCTTTTTACTGGGTAGAAGTAATCATTTTTTCAGGCAAAAAGAACAGTTCAGTCCATAAGTAGAGGCTGTAATCACTTTTTGGCAACTGTAAAACTGCAATTTATGGGTTTTATTTGTAATGTAAAGGTATTTCAACACGTAAAAAGGACTGAATGAGCTAAATATAAAGCTTATATAAAATATACATTTATAATGGTTTATGTGTATGCCAGGTTAAAGAGATGTGTTTTTAGTCTAGATTTAAACTGACAGAGTGTGTCTGCATCCCGAACAATGCTACGAAGATTGTTCCAGACTTTAGGTGCCAAATAGGAGATGGATCTACCGCCTGCAGTTGATTTTGATATTCTAGGTATTATCAGCTGGCCTGAATTCTGAGATCGCAATAAACGTGAAGAACTATAATGCATTAAGAGCTCGCTTAGGTACTGGGGAGCTAAACCATTTAGTGCTTTGTAAGTAATTATCAAGATTTTAAAATCTATACGATGTTTAACAGGAAGCCAATGCAGTGATGACAGAACTGGGCTAATATGGTCGTACTTCCTAGTTCTAGTAAGAACTCTAGCTGCTGCATTTTGTACGAGCTGTAGTTTATTTATCAGGCGAGCAGAACAACCACCCAGTAGAGCGTTACAGTAATCTAACCTTGAGGTCATGAACGCATGAACTAACTTTTCTGCATTTTTCATTAAGAGCATATGTCGTAGTTTAGATATATTTTTAAGATGGAAGAATGCGGTTTTACAGATGTTAAACATGGCCTTCAAATTAAAGATTGGTATCAAAAAGCATACCTAGGATACTAGCTGACGACAAAGACTTAGAGCAGCCATCAAGTGTTAGACAGTATTCAAGGTTATTACATGAAGAGGTTTTTGGTCCAAAAATTAGAATCGCTGAAATTACTGGTCACCCAGTTTTTTATATCAGCTATACATTCCTTTAATTTTGTGAATTGGTAAGTTTTGTCAGGGTGCGAAGAAATATAGAGCTGAGTATCATCAGCGTAACAGTGAAAACTAACGCCATGCTTCCTAATGATATCTCCCAAGGGTAGCATGTACAGAGTGAAAAGCAACGGTCCTAGTACTGAGCCTTGCGGTACTCCATATTTAACTTGTGATTGATATGACATCTCATCATTTACTACTACAAACTGATAACGGTCAGATAAGTATGATTTGAACCATGCCAATGCAATTCCACTAATGCCAACATAATTTTCGAGTCTATTTAAAAGAATATTGTGATCGATAGTGTCAAATGCAGCACTAAGATCCAGTAACACTAATAGAGAGATACAACCACGATCTGATGATAAGAGCAAATCATTAGTAACTCTAATGAGAGCAGTCTCAGTACTATGGTACAGTCTAAATCCTGACTGGAAATCCTCACAGATACCATTTCTTTCTAAAAAGGAACATAGTTGTGATGAAACTGCCTTTTCTAGTATTTTTGACTAATTCTCGTACGTATCCTAGTGAAAAAGATGAATTAACGATATTAAGAAGAGGATCTATGACCTCTGGAAGCATCTCTTTCAATAGCTTATATAGGGTCAAACATACATGTGGTTGATTTTGATGATTTAACAAGTTTAGACAATACTTCCTCTCCTAAAGCAGTAAATGAATTGAATTTTTCTTTAGGGACACTACAATGCAATGTCTGACACAATACTGTAGTAGACGGTTACATGGTTATAATTTTCTCTATAATATTATCAATCTTGCAAGTAAAGAAGTTCATAAAGTCATTACTGCTGTGCTCTTTGGAAACATCAGAAGTTGAAGCTTTATTTCTTGTTAATTTAGCCACTGTATCAAATAAATACCGGGTTGTGCTTATTTTCTTCTAAATGTTTTGAAAAATAGACAGATCTAGCAGTATTTAAGGCCTTTCTGTACGTATCATTCTCTCTCTCCACGAAATGCGAAATACTTCTAGTTTTGTTTACTTCCAGCTGTGCTCCATTTTCCTGGCTGCTATTTTTGGGGCCCGAGTGTGCTCACTGTACCATGGTGTTGGATTAATTTCCTTAATCTTTTTTAAACGCAAAGGAGCGACTGAATCTAATGTGCTGGATAAGACAGAGGCAATAGTTTCTGTTGCAACATCGAGGTCTTCTAAGCTGTCTGGTATGCTAAGGCGATGAAACTGATCAGGAAGGTTATTTATAAAGCGATCTTTAGTGGTAGAAGTGATGGTTCTACCATATTTATGGCAGGGAGGCAGTTTAGCCGCTTTGACTAAATGTAGTATACACAAGACTAGATAATGATCTGAGATGTCGTCACTCTGCTGCAGAATTTCAAAAGCATCAATATCGATTCCATGTGACAATATTAGATCTAAAGTATGATTACGACAATGAGTGGGTCCTGACACGTGTTGTCTAACAACAATAGAGTTTAGAATGCCTGTAAATGCCAATCCCAATGAGTCTTTTTTATTATCTACATGGATATTAAAATCACCAACAACAAGGACTTTATCTGCAGCTAGTACTAACTCCGATAGAAAATCAGCAAATTCTTTGATAAAGTCTGTATGGTGTTCAACAGGTAAAAAGAACTGTATGAGCTATAATCTGTCAAATATAACAGCCATGAATGAAATCAAGTCATTTTGAGGCAGAAAGAACAGTTCACTCAATAAATAAAGGCTGTAATCACTTTTCGGCAACTGCAATTTATGGGTTTTATGTACCATTTAAGAGGCTTTTCAACAGGTAAAAAAGAACTGAATGAGCTATAATCTGTCAAATATAACAGCCATGAAAGAAATCAAGTCATTTTGAGGCAGAAAGAACAGTTCACTCAATAGAGACTGTAATCACTTTTTGGCAACTGCAATTTATGGGTTTCATTGATCATTTAAAGGTATTTTAACAGGTAAAAAGGACTGAATGAGCTATAATCTGTTAAATATAACAGCCATGAATGAAATCAAGTCATTTTGAGGCAGAAAGAACAGTTCACTCATTAAATAGAGGCTGTAATCACTTTTCGGCAAGTGTAAAACTTGATTTTATGGGTTGTATTGACCATTTAAAAGGTATTTCAACAGGTAAAAAAGAACTGAATGAGCTATAATCTGTCAAATATAACAGCCATGAATGAAATCAAGACATTTTGAGGCAGAAAGAACAGTTCACTCAATAAATAAAGGCTGTAATCACTTTTTGGCAACTGCAATTTATCGGTTTCTTTGATTATTTAAAGGTATTTTAACAGGTAAAAAGGACTGAATGAGCTATAATCTGTTAAATATAACAGCCATGAATGAAATCAAGACATTTTGAGGCAGAAAGAACAGTTCACTCAATAAATAGAGGCTATAATCACTTTTCGGCAACTGCAATTTATGGGTTTTATTTACCATTTAAGAGGCATTTCAACAGGTAAAAAAAGAACTGAATGAGCTATAATCTGTCAAATATAACAGCCATGAATGAAATCAAGTCATTTTGAGGCAGAAAGAACAGTTCACTCAATAAATAAAGGCTGTAATCACTTTTCGGCAACTGCAATTTATGGGTTTTATTTACCATTTAAGAGGCATTTCAACAGGTAAAAAAAGAACTGAATGAGCTATAATCTGTCAAATATAACAGCCATGAATGAAATCAAGACATTTTGAGGCAGAAAGAACAGTTCACTCAATAAATAGAGGCTGTAATCACTTTTCGGCAAGTGTAAAACTTGATTTTATGGGTTGTATTGTCCATTTAAAGGTATTACAACACATAAAAAGGACTGAATGAGCTATAATCTGTCAAATATAACAGCCATGAATGAAATCACGTCATTTTGAGGCAGAAAGAACAGTTCACTCAATAAACAGAGGCTATAATCACTTTTCGGCAAGTGCAATTTATGGGTTTTATTGGCCATTTAAAGGTATTATAACACATAAAAAGGATTGAATAAGATATAATCTGTCAAATATAACAGCCACGAAGGAAATCAAGTCATTTTGAGGCAGAAAGAACAGTTCACTCAATAAATAGAGGCTGTAATCACTTTTCAGCAACTGCAATTTATGGGTTTTATTGATCATTTAAAGGTATTTTAACAGGTAAAAAGGACTGAATGAGCTATAATCTGTCAAATATAACAGCCACGAAGGAAATCAAGTCATTTTGAGGCAGAAAGAACAGTTCAATCAATAAATAGAGGCTGTAATCACTTTTCGGCAACTGCAATTTATGGGTTTTATTTACCATTTAAGAGGCATTTCAACAGGTAAAAAAAGAACTGAATGAGCTATAATCTGTCAAATATAACAGCCATGAATGAAATCAAGTCATTTTGAGGCAGAAAGAACAGTTCAATCAATAAATAGAGGCTGTAATCACTTTTCGGCAACTGCAATTTATGGGTTTTATTTACCATTTAAGAGGCATTTCAACAGGTAAAAAAAGAACTGAATGAGCTATAATCTGTCAAATATAACAGCCATGAATGAAATCAAGTCATTTTGAGGCAGAAAGAACAGTTCAATCAATAAATAGAGGCTGTAATCACTTTTTGGCAACTGCAATTTATGGGTTTTATTGATCATTTAAAGGTATTTTAACAGGTAAAAAGGACTGAATGAGCTATAATCTGTTAAATATAACAGCCATGAATGAAATCAAGACATTTTGAGGCAGAAAGAATAGTTCACTCAATAAATAGAGGCTGTAATCACTTTTCGGCAAGTGTAAAACTTGATTTTATGGGTTGTATTGACCATTTAAAGGTATTTCAACACATAAAAAGAACTGAATGAGCTATAATCTGTCAAATATAACAGCCATGAATGAAATCAAGTCATTTTGAGGCAGAAAGAACAGTTCACTCATTAAATAGAGGCTGTAATCACTTTTCGGCAAGTGTAAATCTGCATTTTATGGATTTTATTTACCATTTAAAGGTATTTCACATCGTAAACAGGACTGGATTGTTTGGCACAAAGCAAGTAAATAGGCTTTCTGTTAATCACGTAAAAATCATGCTCGAGCAACTTAATCAAAACTAAATAAACGTAATCGCGATTAAGCAGTACGGCAAATTAATTAAATGAATAATTTTGATTATGCGTTACATGAAAAGTTTCTTTGCTATTAGCACGGACATATTACCACGGACACAGAGTTATATGCATTTGCAGGTTATGGCCGTTTGATCATGATAAAAGCAGCTGTAGACGTGTAGAAACAGGGGCGAAACCCTTTAACACTAGCACTACCGGAATTCCATAACTACTAGAACTGCCAATAGCGGTCATTTTGACTGTTCATACCAGACAGCAGTGAATGTCATTTTTTTCATGTTATATTTACTTCAAAGCTTCTATGGTCATGTTTAATGAAAAATGTGGGGTAATTTAAGCATACATAATATAATATGTTCGTGATATTATTGTGTAAGAGCTACTAGACCTCCCACAAAAGTGCATGCCGCAATTTGCTTTCTGCAATTTGCATCCGGCAAGCTGGAGATCAAAGTTTTTCACCGCAGTTAAAATGTTGTTTTTGAAAGTCAAAATGTCAACAAATATAAAATGAAGCAGAATATTTCGTTAGATAAAAACATATTGTGAATTTTGGAAATGATTACATCTGTCTTTATTCAATACATTTTGACTTTTGGAGTTTACAATGCTTTAGCATTATCGGAAATGTTTGGACCACACGAATCGGAAACAATTTTATGCAGCCTCTAATGAAATCTAGAATGAATAAATAGTTCTGTTATATTAGGACTCAGAACCTCAGAATCAGTGTCAGACGAACTGTCAAGAGACATCGCTCTCTGCTCCTCCATCAGACTCTGCATCATCAATGTTCTCAAGCAAGGATAAAACCTCAGTGACAGTCATTTTCTTTCTTGTTGCCATTTTGACGGTAAAGCTAAGTTTTAGCTTATCAAAAGCATACAAAACTGCCAGAGAAAGGTTGCTAGGCAACAGCTAAGCACATCTTTAACGGCGGAAAAAAGCGTTGAGGAGATACAACGCCTGCAATATGTGCGGTCAAATTGACCGCTATGGCCATTCAAGGTAGAAATACTCAGAACTCTTTTGTGTTTTGAAATTTTAATAAAATAACAATGTTAAAATAAAATTTACATTAATTTAAGAAAAGTCATGGAACTGTAGTTATATGGGTTTTATTTCAACAAAGTTATTACATTGCAAATCTTTAAAACGGTCAAAATGACTGCCTTGGTAGTTCTAGTGTTAAAACATGCTGTGCGCGCTCCCGCGGACGGCAGTCAGTTTTCGGCAGACGATCAGTTTTCGGCACGACACCTGGGTTTGTTTTGTGCAGGTGAAGAGACGGGACTTCACTTCTGCATCTGCGTCGAAAAACGCGTTCATTATAGACAGGAGGATCATCATCCTGGCGATATGATGGGAGTTCAACATTGTAATACTTCTGTAAATGATAATATTAAATTAATAAACTTACACACGCTATGCTTCTTCACCGTTTTTACTTGAATCAATTTCAACACTGATAAATACAAATTATGTACACATGCATACAGTCTCACACTTACACAGTTTTTAAACTTAAACCGTTTTGAATGATGTGCTGGTAATGTAAATACTCCGATTTCATGCATGCCATGTATGTAAACTTATTCATTCAAGTTCACACTTCTACATAATCACGGCGTCATATACATCCTCACACTATCAGTGAATGGGCACCGAATAAACTCATAACACAGAATTAATGAATAAAGGATAACATGAAACACATACAGTAACACTGTTTGGCCGCCGGCGGGAGACGTGATCACGGATCCGTCAGAGATGCAGCTCGATGAAGACTTACGGTGCACATTTTAAGTTTTGTGTTTGATTATTACATTTGCTAACTACCAAATCAGTCGTGAAGAGAAACGGCTATATCACGTAACGTTAGTGTGGACGGATATTAACGCGTGTGACATAGGCTACACTTTGTCAAAGTTTATTCGTTTCTGTTAGTAATCAGTTAAGCCTACTCCTAGATGACCAATAGCTTTGCTATTGCCCGATTCATGATAATCTGTACAATATTGTGATCTGAGCACATGTCGTTACCTAACGTTATATCTATAAGCTAACACCGGTCTCTGTCCTGTTCTCCTCACACAACAGCTCAATTTGTCTCTTTTGACCGTTATTCTGTCTAATTCTGGCCTGTCCCTGCTCTCTTGATCACATAGCAGGCTAATTGTATGGCTGTGATTAGTTATACGAGTATAAATAAGCATTTACAAATTTCCTCAGCGTCCGAACTGTCATTGCGATCTATTGTTTTCCTAGTTTATATTGATCGCACTCCCTTCAATGACGTCACGTCCGATTTGGCATTTTTCAGATGCGGAAGTAAAATTCTCTCACAAAAAACGACTCCAGAAGCCTATGTAGCGTATTTATGCGTGTTTTTCAAGAAAATCTATTTCATACATTATTTTTCTATACATTGAATCACTAAAGCTCTAACCTGCAATATGCCCTTTAACTCCTTGGCCAGCGGTCACGCCAGCGTGATCACCGCGGTTTTTTTTCTAACCAGTGTAAAAGAGACTCAAAATACTCTGTCAATGTTGCACACACAATTAAGAGTTATACACCATTTTAATCTGTGGAATATCTTCTTTTATTTGTGTACACTCAGATTAAAAACAAAATGTTGTGCTTTTTGCAAAATAAAGAAAACTAACATGATGCGTGATCTCTCGTCTCCCTCTGAACGAACTCCAATCTGATAGTTCTCAGAAAACTAACTAACTTAGTGAATACTAATCACAAAAAATTAGACTTATGTCTAAAAAAAACATTGAAATGTCAGGTTTTAAATAGTGTAAGTCAAATCGAAAAACAAATATTCTGTGTTTATGTAATCTGTACGAAAAGAGAGCCATGTCAAAGTCCGTGATTCAGCTCATTATCCGCTAATGCGGCCACGCCCACTGAGGGAGCGCTATTCAGATGCAAATTCAGTCAATGCATGCATACATCGTCTCAATCATGTATTTATTGTCTTGAAAAGTGTTTTGAATAGCCATAGTTAGCGATCTCTGGCCTCTGTTAGTTCGGTTAGTTCCTGGATTGCCTATTCTTCTTAAGCAGGCATTTGTGGACAAAAGGGGCAGAGCGCCCTCCGGCTGCAAGTATGAATTGAAAACAAAGTACCCAGCGCTCATAGTAATGACAATAAATCCTGAATAAATATTATTCCTCTGTATAGAAAATTGACAAACATATGAGAATCCATCAATATTTCTCCAAATGTGCATGCTTTTAAGCTAAAAGCCTATATGAAATGCCATAGAGGTAACAATTGATAAACGAGGTAAAACGTGATAATATTTCACAGTATTGCTGTTTTTTCTGCATGTTTGATTTACACCATGATGAGATTTGAGACATGATCAACAGAGGGTTTTTTCACATCCTACCGGTCTGAAAGAGCTCATTATTTATGCAGGTCATTAGAGCTCTTTATGAGATTCTTTTGTTCATGATGATTCACGCCTCCACGCATACTGTGTTTCTTGACCAAAGATGTTTTAGAAAATGTAAATCTCTCTATTGTTTTATATGAACAAGCAAGCAGCATAATTTCTACCTCATTTTGAAGCAAAAACTCTAGTCCAGCACTTCTCAAAGTCCGGACTCCTGACCCAGAGGGAATTCAATCCGGACCCGCCTCCATTTTGTATTTCAACAGCAGTAATTGTGTGTAAGGGATTAAAAATCTGGATTTCCTACTTTGATAAACGCATGTCAAAATAATTTGTTTAGTGTTTTGGAGATGGTCCGAAATTAAAGCGAAGGCGAGATATTTAAAGTTTTCCTCCGTGATTCAGTTGCCATGACATCCAGTGAGTCGCGCAACGCAGCGTTTGAATGGGTGTGGAGCAGTGGTTCTCAACCTGCGGCCCGTCACAAATGGAAATGCGCCCGCGATATGCCGACCACAATAATAATAATAATAATAATAAATAGCATATAATTTATTTTTGTTTTAAAATTTAAATGAAAGTGAATTAAATAAATATAAATGAGCTATAATGCTTTATTTGTCATATAAAATAATTTTGGTGAGCATTTATTATTTTCAGACATCAGGCAATGTAGGCTAATTACGCAATCAGTTAACGAAACAAACACAAGTGTGCGCTTTGGAAGAATTCAAACAGTAGCCATTAATTTTGTAAATTTAAGCCTCAAAATGGTCAAATTTGTTAAAATTTGTTTAAAGGAGAAAAGCTAAATGTGGAAGATAAAATGAAGAAACATGCAAACAAGAAGAGTCGCAGCATCAGCAGCAAAGGTAAGAAGAATGGAAGAATCAGTTTACTGTTAATGAGCAAGATGGGCAGCCTTCCTGTTTGCTCTGTAGTAAAGTACTTGACAAGCAAAACCTACAATTTCAAAAGACTGAACTGTGAATTTGATGTGTTTGTTTGATGTATTTTAAATCAGTAAAAATAACCACATCACACCCGCGGCTGGAATGAGCCCAACTCGGCCGTGCGCTCGCGGATCCGATGCTGCGCGAGGGATTGCGACATGACAGAATGCTTGATATCGTCAGAGATTGTAATTAGCCTACAGTGCGATTAATGTTGTTTGTAAAAAGAGCTGAGTAACATTTGCTTATTAAGGCGTTTATGTGATTGTTTGGTGACTATTGCGATGCTGTTGAAGAGAGTCATACAGAATTAAATAGCAACTTAAAGTGATGTATATACATTTTGTGTGTTTATTGAGCATTACTGATTATTACTGTAAAGCTAATGTCAGTAAGATAGTTTTTGTTTGTTATCTATTGTGTGCAACATCTTGGCATCATAATATTATTATCTGCTAATACCATAACATTAAATCTGATAGGTTTGCATTGGTGACGTCATATGTAAATTATATGCGGACCGTGAGACTTGCACTTGGACCATTGTGCGGCCCACTGGGAAAAGTTTGAGAACCACTGCTCTAGTCTACAACCTCAAATACCCAGAAGTCTTGTGAACAAAGATTTAATATATATTTTTTGGCTTTATTTCAGTGACTTAAAGGTGCCCTAGATTGTTTTTTTACAAGATGTAATATAAGTCCTAGGTGTCCCCTGAATGTGTCTGAAGTTTCAGCTCAAAATACCCCATAGATTTTTTTAAATTAATTGTTTTTACTGCCTATTTTGGGGCATCATTAACTATGCACTGATTTTTTCAGCACGGCCCCTTTAAGAGATGCGCTTCCTCTGCCACACGAGCTCTTGACTATATACATTGCATAAACACAGTTCACACAGCTAATATAACCCTCAAATGGATCTTTACAAGATGTTCGTCATGCATGCTTCGAATTATGTGAGTAAAGTATTTATTTAGATGGTTACGTTTGATTTGTGTTAGTTTGAGGCAATGCTCTGTGGCTAACGGGCTAAAGTTAACATTACACACTGTTGGAGAGATTTATAAAGAATGAAGCTGTGTTTATGCATTATACAGATTGCAAGTGTTTAAAAATGGAAATAGCAACGACCTTCGTCTCCGTGAATACAGTAAGAAACGATGGTAACTCTAACCTCATTTAACAGTATATTAGCAACATGCTAATGAAACATTTAGAAAGACAATTTACAAATATCACTAAAAATATCATGATATCATGGATCATGTCAGTTATTATTGCTCCATCTGCCATTTTTCGCTGTTGTTCTTGCTTGCTTACCTTGTCTGTGCACAGATCCAGACGTTAATACTGCCTTTCCTTGTCTAATGCGTCGAATGGGCTGGCATTATGCACATATTGGGGTCATACATATTAATGATCCCGACTGTTACGTAACAGTCGGTGTCATGTTGAGATCCGAGTGTTTTCCGGAAGTCTTTTAAACAAATGAGATTTACTTAAGGAGGAAACAATGGGGTTTGAAACTCAATGTATGTCTTTTCCATGTACTGAACTCTTGTTATTCAACTATGCCGAGGAAAATTCAAATTCTGATTCTAGGGCACCTTTAAGTTTTTTGTTTTTTCAATAACCACGCATAAACGTTATTCCTTCAAAAACACAAACATGTACATACATGTTCCTCACATATTATTGTAGCCTAGTTTGTGCTGAATACAGTGTAATGACACTTTTTCCATTAAAGGTTGGAATTCCCTTAACTAAGACGAGTTGATACATACCTCTCTCGTCTCAGTGCATGCACTAAATTGCTCTGTCTTGCGGCGAAACTTTGTTAGCACTTAGCTTAGCCCAGTTCATTCAATAGGGGCCAAGCAGAGAAGCTACCAAACACCTCCACGTTTTCCCTATTTAAATACAGTTACTCGAGTAGTGTAACTCGACCTAGGACGGTGACACAAAACAAAACGTTGCGCTTTTCTAAGCGTGTAAAAGGGATAACTATATTGTATGGCGGAATACCATAGCAAGTGCTCGGGAGCACTTTGACTTGGCGCAGTAATATCTTCACTCGTGAAAAGTCCTCTCAACGGCCCCCGCTCTCTCTCCTCCTCCCTCTTATTTCCGTCAATAGAACCAACGTGACTTTTACAGGAGAGGGAGTGGGGGACTTTTCACGAGTGAAGATATTACTGCGCCAAGTCAAAGTGCTCCCGAGCACTTGCTATGGTATTGGCCCCCTCTGCTTGGCCCCTATTGAATGAACTGGGCTAAGCTAAGTGCTAACAAAGTTTCGCCGCAAGACAGAGCGATTTAGTGCACGCACTGAGACAAGAGAGGTATGTATCAACTCGTCTTAGTTAAGGGAATAACATAATATGAAAAAACGGTGGAGTATTCCTTTAATATGTGACCTGCTCTGGCGAAATGAGTCAGAAGTCGCAACGTTCTATTTTAAGATATGGGCCAATAATGTGGAAAAACAAAATCGATTTTTTGCTAATTTCAAAGAACAGACTTTCAAAAATAATCTCCCAAAGTTTCGTAGCCCAGATAATTGAGTAAAGGTATTTAAATGGCTATTAAATTTGACATGGTTTTACTAAATTCGCTGGAAATGAACTTCTCAACTCCTCTGTCACTTATGAGCATTTCCCGGTGTTATGAAATATTCGTTGTCTGAGATTTTCGGTGACACTGGGCGGAGCTTACATGAATATTCACGAGTTTCCTGTTTTGAGTTAAAGCGCCACTGAAAATGTTAGTGCACGCTCTTCGGCTTACATTAAAGGTAATTAGCATATGTTTCAGCGTTAAGCGAAGTGAAGCTTATTCTAACTTTTATTGATGCACAAGATTTTATATATAGCCTAAGCTATATTGTGATATGTTGTGTCATGTGTTAGCTATGTTTGATATGAACACAGATTCGCCAGAGGTGTCGTTAGGATTCGCTAAACGGGTGTTTTAGGTAGCCTATTTTTGTTGTTTCTGTATTACCTTGAGTCTTTTAAGCATAGTTTTGAAAGTTTGCCAACAGGTATGCTAGCATAATATTAATTGTAAACTCCTGTGGTGAAGGCAGCAGTAAACTTTCCTAGTTTGCAGAAGCACTTCTAATCTGGGTAGACTTGAATTTCTATATATGTTTCAAAAATTGCGCACATGCAAGAAACCATGTTAATGTACTTTAAATATAGTTTATTTATTATCCAAATAGGCCACGGTGATTTACGCATCGTGATAACTAATATAATATCTATAGCCAGTATTCTTTCATTCCCAAATATGACTTTTGCCAATAAATATCACTGTAGCCTACACCAGACAAAGCATACACTTTTATTTTTCACTTTGTTTAGAACATGACAGTGTATTAAAAATTAATAATACATGTTTGTTGTAATGTCATTTTATTATATATTTCAGATTGAATGTGTCAGTATCAAAGGCTGGAATCACTGGGATCACAAGTTAAAGTTTGGTCTGCTCTTGTCTGGGATCCCAAGACCCTGTGTAAAGTGTGTTAATGTAGGTTTAAATACAAGTGTTTTTGCTAATTAAATATGTCATATGTCATGACTTCTCATTTGTGAATAAAATTCCAACACAGAATCAGTTGCTCTTTTTTTATTCAAAGTGAAACTACTCTCATTATTTACTTTCATCTTTGATATTACAGATATGCAAATTACTACATGGTCTATTATTTTAGTAGCTAATTTAACAAATACAATTTTAATTGTTATGGAAAGCTTGTAGAATAGAACTAAAACATTTCATTGTGAATATACTGCAGGTTTGATCATTTAGTTCCATATAGTTTCATATCACCATGTGTTAAACTGAATCCTGATTCACAGTGCTTCATGTTTTTTCCACATTAAATTTGTTTTTGTCAATGAAATGCATCATTTTGTGGGAAAAAAGATTGAGAATGTTTCCTAATAATATGGAAAAAAAAAAAAAAAAAAAAAAAAAAAAAAAAAAAATTTAGGATTTAATAAAGTCTCTTTAAAAATATTTACCAACTGAGCAAGCAATTAAGAAATGACAGAACAATCACAGTAGTACGTATATATGTCTGATTATCCATATAACAATAATATTCCTCATAATTAAATTTTAACATTTTAATTGTTGTGGAAAGCGCATTAAAATAAAACCTTGTGAAAGTGCTGCAGGGAACCTAATATCACTGTCTCATGTTTCTATTCATATAGAGCATTGTGTGTTTTGCAGGAAAAGGATAAAGAAATTTGACATTAATGTCAAAAACATAAACGGAACATAAATCTAACTCTCAATGTGTTTTAAAAATAATAATGTATGGTTAAAGTTATGCAGGCTATCTGAGAAAGCAATAGGCAATTACACAATCACAACTGAAACTTCTATTGTGCAACCACAGATACATTTATACAAGTTATCTTCTCAAACGAACTAAAATGAAATCAAAACAGTTGTAGCCTACTAAAACAAACAAACTCGATGTTGGCTCATTTCCTAACGATAGAGATAGCACACGTACGTCTGCAAGACGTCTGTTAAAGATCACTTCATCTGGAAAGCATCTGCTGTTTACAAACATCTAATAGACGTCTTTAAGATGTCAGTTTTACCTGATAACACACGTACATCTCAGAGACGTCTATTTGATGTGTGTGTTTACGTCTGGAAGACGTATTATTTAGGGTGTTTGCTCATCTGGAATACGTCTATAGGACGTATCCTGTCAGATGTCAAATAGACGTTTAGAAGACGTCTTTAAGATGTTTATGATTTAGAATGTATGTAAAACTGACATCTTAAAGACGTCTATTAGATGTTTGTAAACAGCAGATGCTTTCCAGATGATGTGATCTTTAACAGACGTCTTGCAGACGTACGTGTGCTATCTGGGATACATTCTAAATCATAAACATCTTAAAGACGTCTTCTAAACGTCTATTTGACATCTGACAGGATACGTCCTATAGACGTATTCCAGATGAGCAAACACCCTAAATAATACGTCTTCCAGACGTAAACACACACATCAAATAGACGTCTCTGAGATGTACGTGTGTTATCAGGGTTCTATATCTCACGACACAATGTAACCTACAAACTATTGAGCATACATAAACAGTTATTAATAAAAAAAAGAATCATAAATTTATTCGACGCGGAAACACAATCACGTTACAGAAAACAGTGATCCAAGGACAATCCACTAACATTTTCAGTGGCGTTTTAACTCAAAACAGGAAACTCGTAAATATTCATGTAAGCTCCGCCCAGTGTCACCGAAAATCTCAGACACCGAATATTTCATAACACCGGTATCCCCTGAAACATCATTATCTCTGCTCTACAAATATGGTGTTACACGTTGTATAGAACCAATCAAAAAGCTTAGAAATGTAAATACACTGACCTAAACGCTGATTTTTAACAATGGGAAGCCCCGTTTCGACTGACAGGCACGCGATCGGTCCAGCCATCCTCTTGTCAGACTAGCGCGCCTTATAAAATAAAACTCCCATTTGCGTGTCTCTCTTTAAAAGCCAATATAAATTGAATCCATATAGGTAGCACAAAAATTCTTTTTGCATACAAAACCAAAGACTTTAAACTTTCATATCAAGCCTCCAACATGCTTCTGTTGTATTGTTTTCACCCTCTAATGAGTCTGAGTAATATGCGTTTACAAGAAAAATAGCACAGCAGCTAACTGAATACAACCATGTTATATTTCACGTGCTCATAACTTCATGAAAAATGCACAGATCATAAAAATGGCACATCAATATTTAAAGCAGATTCTCAAGATTAAAATGAATCCAAAATCAATATAATATATTGCGATGATCACAAGATATTACTCACAGAATGATTTAACATACTTGGCTAAAAACATTTCTCTCATCTCTCTGGGATGCAGTGTGTATCCAATGATCCCGGAACCATCCATGTTCATTTTCCAACGTGGAATAACACAAAATAGATATAATTTTAAAGCTTAGAATCTCATCTTTTGAATGCGTCTAACCATTTTGAAAATCTCCTAACGAGTGCTGAGAAGCACCTCTAAACCGGAGTTTACCGCCCGTTGGCGCCACCTGGCTGCGGAAAAAATGAACAACAATTTTCAAACTATTCTTTATGATATCACCAGGAAATTTGAACCAGCCGCAGCTCACATATAAGAGAGCATCACCAAAAAAATATTTGTTTTAGCGATCTTATTGTGTTCCTGAGTTATTCCATGTCAAAAAAAAAAAAAAAAATATTTAAAAAAAAGTATACATATTTTTGTATTTTATCAGCCGTTTCTCAGCAAGAAAATGTCCAAATGTAATGTAATTTGTATTTTCTTAAAATTTAAAATGTTTTCTATCAAATGATACCTACCTTTTGACTCCCCTTTCTAGAGTTTTGGAGTTATGAGTCTTTACTTTTGTGTGTGTCGCTCAGAAAAAGAAAGAAAAAAAAAAAAAAACTCTAAAGCCTTCAGGTCTTAAAGGGTTAATTCAAATAAATACTTTCAAATAATTTGAGCTTCAGCCTGGTTTAGCATTTATATATATATAAATGTCTTTGGTCAAATTAAGCTGTAAAATAAATAGTTTATCCCTTTAAATGCAATGGATTTTGAAAGATATCAACAAAAAACAGGCAAAAAAAACTTTAAAAGCGATTTTCTCAGGTTTTCAATTGGAAAAAGAGGGCAGACAACCATAATTCAAATGGGTATATCTTTAAAACCCTTCAAGGTATGACTATCATTTTAAAGCTTGCTGTCTCATCTTTCCATTGATACCAAAATCTCAATTTTGAAATTTGGGTCACTGTGCAGGGCTCTACAGTAAAATATTTCTTTAGGAGCACTTGTGCTCCTAATGAAAAAAATTTAGGAGCACAATCAAAAATTTAGGAGCACGTTCTGTTCAATAACAGACACTAACTTTCCCATTACAGGGTGATATTTGCCCCTTTAAATTAATTTCCTGGGGCATTTGTACCATTATAAGGGCAGTTTTTCTAATCTTATTAAATCTATGCATCATATTTAATAAATTTCTTAAATTAAAATAGAAAATTTGTTTTTAAAATGTTAAACAATAAATTCAGTTAGGATAATAAGACCCAATCAGACTTTTACCAATCAAAAGAAATCCTCAAAAAAAAATCCATCTTTGCACTGCAGAAGTGGCACAGAAGCTCCATCTGAAGTGGTATTATTTAGACATTTACATAGACTGCTTATGATCATTTTTTGACTGCTAAATATATTTTTTTAAATTTAGAAAAATGTAAATTAAATAAATAAATCTTTAAAAGTTTAATATTTTAAGTAAAAACAACTGTAAATATGAAAATAAAACAGCCAGTAGGTGGCGGTAAATCTTAATGTGCGAGTCATTCATTCAGTCGTTCAAAACGCAGATTCATTCAGGAGGAATCACCGTTGCTTGGAGATACGCAACAGTTCTGGTGTAGCTTTGTTTGAAACTGTTTTCACGAAATAGAGCAAAAACAGACAGTATTAAATCACCCAATATCAGCTTGTTTATTGGACTTCAATCAGATCAGTAAGTATATGACATTTTCAATCATGCCAATACTCTGAGAAACAGTATACTCGTGTGATGTTACTTTACTTACATATTGCTGAGATCGACAGCTGCAACACCGGTTACATCAATTAAACACTTCACTTGCCCACCATGACCGTTTTAGTTAGTTTAGTTAGTCTATTTTCAGACAGTTAAAACGGAGCACATCTGCTCAATTCAGTGAGCAGCAGGAATCAGATTTCAAGTCACTTCACCCATTTCGCCTAATTTTTTAAATGACGAGGGAGGAAAATTTGGTTGACAAGCGAAATGTAAAAGCGCATATTTAAGCGAGTTTGTCATTGTACTGTTTTGTTGTTGTGTTTTTCATTAAGAATAATAATGAACGAGCCCGATCACACGAAAATGCGTATCAATAGTACGAGTTTGTAATCCCGTAGAATATATACGCCAAAATGAGTTTTGGCGTGCTTATGGTACGCAGTTTTTCGCGTGCATATGATACGCACTTTATGGCGTATTATACATATGAACTCCCCACTCCACCACCCCCATCCTAACCAAGAGCTTATCATGTACACGCCATAAAGTGCGTATCATATGCACACGAAAAACTGCGTACCATTATTCATTTTTATAGAAGTTTTTGGATATTAATAATAATACGTTTATTTTATATAGCGCCTTTCTACATACTCATATTCCTTTTCTAAAGCTACAGAACTTGTTTGACTCAATGTTTTGTAAGTTTGAGCCATGTGTTAAGGTCTGAAATAAAACAGAATGAGAACTTAAATATTCTGTGATTTAGTATGCTTGCTTATCATAGGAAGTAATAGGAAATTACTCTTTACATTAAAGTAGTAGCCTAGTGAGAACAGGGTGTTGGGGGAATCACCTTTTATTTTTTTCTGTTTTTCATCAAACGGCAGTTTTGGCAAGTTCCCACAATTTCATCGCATAAAATTGCAAAAATATCCTGCATATTCCATCGCTTTTTTTTAAGAAAACGTGCCGCAAAATCAAGCATTTTAGCCCGCAAAAATCCCCCAAAAATTCTGTGTTTTTCTGGAGGGACTGGTTTTCATTTTATTCTGCAGACTGAACTCGCGCTCTGTTGCCACACTGGAGCGGACTCACCACCAACTGGACAGGGGTGGGAATTACAGTTACAAGTTACATCAGCCTCAGTGTAATCTGTCAAAATGATGGACGGCCTTCAGATTTTTCCATCACTGCAAAAAAAAATAAATAAATAAATCTGGCAATGACGGAAAATTTCCTGGATTCACAACAAATCTGTGACTGTTCTTGAATGGCCCAGCCAGAGCCCTGACTTAAACCCAATTGAGCATCTGGAGAGACCTAACAATGGCTGTCCACCAACGTTTACCATCCAACCTGACAGAACTGGAGAGGATCTGCAAGGAGGAATGGCAGAGGAATCCCCAAATCCAAGTGTGAAAAACTTGTTGCATCTTTCCCAAAGACTCATGGCTGTATTAGATCAAAAGGGTGCTTCTACTAAATACTGAGCAAAGGGTCTGAATACTTAGGACCATGTGATATTTCAGTTTTTCTTTTTTAATAAATCTGGAAAAATGTCAACAATTCTGTGTTTTTCTGTCAATATGGGGTGCTGTGTGTACATTAATGAGGAAAAAAATGAACAAATGATTTTAGCAAATGGCTGCAATATAACAAAGAGTGAAACATTTAAGGGGGTCTGAATACTTTCCGTACCAACTTTATATACAGTGTTTCCCACAGGATTTTGTGAGACTGTGGTGGGTGGACATCAGTCCCTCTAGGGGGGTCCAAATTCAAAGAAGAATGGACCAAAAAAAATAAAGTAACTATGTCTTTATTCTTTCTTTGTTAAATTATGTGTCGTTTATCATTAGACTGTTGTGCTCGTAAAGGTAAGGAAAATATTTTAATATTATTTTCATGACACTTTAAATAACTGGCTTCTGGCAGACAGCCGTACACGCGTCAACTTGTGCCAAAAGAGTAACCCCTTATGGGATGTAAGATTAGCATAAGCTTTGACGCCTTTTGCTGTTCAAACAAAGAGGGCTGTGCAACAATTGTGCAAACAATTTTAAGCTCCTCTTCACTTATATAAAAATCCTCTGACATTTCTCCTTAAAATTCTCACTTTAGACTTCTGACTCATTTTAAAAGCAAAGTATCATTATTTCTGTGTGAAAAATGGGCCTATTCCAATTATAACAGAAGTATACAAAAGTTTATTATTTAGATAGAAATGCTGATGTTTATGTATAATAAATTACCTTCTGTTCTGAAAATGACGACTGTATCGATTGCATTGTTACACTACTAGGTGACAACAAATTTACTGTTAAAAATGTGTCTATCAATGAATCATTCTGTCAGAAACAAGTCTTTATGAATCCAACTTACAAAAATATTCTGTTTCACCTGTCTGACATCTTCACCATCTTACATGTGTGTTCAAGCATCCTTTCTAATTTGTGTTAACACTTTATAAGGTTCATTTATGAACTAAATATCAGTAATACCTTTGTTACTGTATTTTTTAATCTTTGTTAATGTTAATAAAAATACAGCAATTCAGAGTTTGTTCATGTTACTTCACAGTGCATTAACTAATGTTAACAAATACAACTCTTGATTTTAATAATGTAAATGTTGAAATTAACATTAACAAAGATTATAAATGCTGTAGAAATGCAGTTCATTATTAGTTCATGTTAATGTAGTTAACTAATGTTAACTAATGAACGTTATTGTAAAGTGTTAGCGAATTTGTTGAGATTAACAGTTAGTTAAATTAATTTAACACAAAGGACTGTGAGTCGAGTATGGTGCATTTTTCCCTTACTA
Source organism: Chanodichthys erythropterus (assembly GCF_024489055.1). NCBI lineage: Eukaryota > Metazoa > Chordata > Actinopteri > Cypriniformes > Xenocyprididae > Chanodichthys > Chanodichthys erythropterus. The sequence goes on from NC_090239.1 coordinate 38,535,554, forward strand.
CTATTTTTTAATAGTTGTTTATTTTAATGGAACCGGAACCGGAATCGTTAGGCAGAACCGGAATCGGAAAATTTCTCACGATTCCCAACCCTAGTCGGAAGCTAATTATTTTAGTTTTTGATATATTTATGAAAATATTTTGTCTTACACAAATGCGTCGCCTTACTTTATTAACCAACGGAGCCGTTATATTTTATGATGGATGGTTTAACTATTTTGGGCTTCAAAACCTCATCCTCTATTTACTACCATTATAAAGCTTAAGAGCCAGGACATTATTTAATATAACTCCAATTGTATTCATCTGAAAGAATGAAGTCATACACCTAGGATGGCTTGAGGTTGAGTAAATCATGGGGTAATTTTCATTTTGGGGTGAACTAACCCTTTAAAGTGATTTTATACCCCCGATTTTAACAGACAAGTCTTAACCTTATTCCAAGACTAAAATGCATGTTTGAGCTGTTTTAACTGAAAGTAACTTGCACTGACATATCTTAAAATTTGTCAGAGCCATCGTTTTATCTCATGAGCGCACACCAGTAATGTTTTTTTCTAAGGCATCTTTATAAAAGCTACTTAAATATCCTAACTGAACTAAGGCCTAATCCTGACTTAATCTAAGCCCTGTCTTGTGAAACCAGGCCTTAGTGTCATTTAACTCATCTAAGTTCAAAGACATTTTCTGTCTTCCTGGTCTAGCATTGGTAAATTACAGCCGTTTAAAAAGATCTCAGGTGGTAGGATCATTGATTGTATCGCTAGCGTACAAAGATTAATACAACTGTTTAAAATGATTATTAATCTCTGTAGGAGACAATAAGTCAATGCTGTCTACAATTGTGTTGCTTTAGAACATGTCTATGAACCCACAGAATGTTGCTGACTTGAAACATATGCCTACGAACGTTGCTGACTTGGAGCAATCAATAATGTCCAAATAATCTGCCGATATGAAATGCACATGATGCAAATAAATAGTATGCATGTATGTGAGATATGTTTTCAGTAAATAGGTAAATGTGCTGTACCGGATCCATCTTCCGCTCGGAGCCGCTCGGAGCCCGCGGCTGTGCCGCTGTGGGATGAGTCTGCGCCCGGGCTGATACTCAGCATCGCCGCCATCTTCAGAACGGGCACACAAGAGTTGACCCAATACCAGTAAAGCAGAAAGACGCTCTCAACAATACATCAGGACCCCGTTGTATTAAAATAGTTTAGCCCCAGTCAAAATATACCGCGAACAAATAACAAAGTCATATGAAAAACTGTACAACAAAGGAGATGTAATAGATCAAGAATGCACTGACGTCATCTTCTTCTGTTTTTTTTTTTTTGGCGCATTGCATCCTGTCTGCATGTCGCCACCTACTTGCGCGTGTATCTTCTTCTTCTGGTGTTAATGGCGGTTGCCAGAACAATTTAAATGGTGCATTCCCGCCACCTACTGGATAGGAGTGTGGAGCGCATAATGGTTGGGAAGTTTGAAAACGATAATTCAATAATTAAAAACAAACAAAAAAATACAACTGTATCCTAAATTCTATTAATCAGTCTTTTTTGTTTTAAGAAAATAATGAAATGAAATATTATGAATCAACATTTGTTTTGGGCCATTTCCTAACAGAACCTGAAGAGACAAATTATTCCGAAAGATCTTAAAGCTTGAATTAGTTTAAATCGTGTTCCTTCACACTCTATAAGTATGTGCTCTACTGATTCTGCTTGACCACATTGACCACAGTTTCCATTTTCATATGCGTCCCCATTCTATGCAGATATGATTTAATGTCCAATAGGCATTCTTGACATTAAAAAATCTTTCCTCTTGCCAAACTTTCTTCTTTATAGACCTACTTTCTCTCGAATATGATGAAAGTGTCTACCTTTTGTTCCACTATCCCACTCCTTCTGCCATTTCTTTCTTGTTTCATTTGCTATTAACCCTTTTACTTCTGCTTTACTCATTGACACTTTAATGTCAATTTCTGCATGTTTCAAAGCCTGTTTAGCCAGATGGTCTACTATGGGGGTAAATTGATGCCAAAACCATTGAAAATGGACAGACTAAAAGTCACAAATAGATATTACAACTTGTAAACACAAAACACAATCTACAAATAGCCTGGATAAAAAATCCGCAAACAAAGTCCTCATGATCCGCAAATGTAAAACAAGATCTACAAATAGATAAAAAAAAGTCCTCAAACAAACTCTTTGTGATCCACAAATATAAAGCATGATCTACAAAAAGATTAAAAATCCACAAATAAACATCCTGATTCACACTTGTACTTGAAAACCAGAATTTGAATGAATGTAAAGTGACTTGTTTGCAGGTGAAGATCATGTTCTGTTTGTAGATTGTGTCACGTTTGTTTTCATAATTCTGACACTATTGTTTCGCTGTTGTGACAAAATAATGCCATAATCATTGAAAATGAAGAGACTATGAGTCAAAAGTGCATATTACAGTTTGTAAACACAAAACGAGATCTACAAATAAATTTTAAATCTGCAAATGTAAAACACAATCTGTAAATAAATTCCAAATCTGCAAACAAACTCCTAATGATCCGCAAATGTAAAACAAGATCTACAAATAGATAAAAAAATCCACAAACAGACTCTTCATGATTCACAAATAGAAATCAGTGACTTGTACTTGACAACCAGAATTTGAATGAATGCAAAGTGATTTGTCTGCACATGAGGATTATTATTTGTTTGTAGATTGTGTTGCTTTTGTTTTCAGAATTTTAGCACAGCAAGTGTTGAATCTGTGTTTGCAGATCACAGGGCATTCACAGATCCCACTGCACACGTCTACAGATCTTTTTGATACTATCTTTCCGCAGAGTGTGTGACTACGATCCACATGTGTAGTCAGCCAATCAGGGGTATTGCTTCAATGTGATGTCATGCCCCCTGAATAAGCACTTTTCTAAATAAGAGCTGACAATTAATTCACGACTGACTATATTAAAATAATGTAATTAAAACCTCAGTATATAAGTCTGCAATAGTGCACTGTTCTCACAGCCTTGTAAATAATTGTATTTTTCAAAAATATCTTCAAATACCCATGATAGTACAAATGATAGTACAAAAAATGCTAAAAATTTTATTTATTAAAATGTATAGTTATTTATTAGACCTTTTGCCTTACCATAATTTAGCGTTGATTTAGAACTTGTACCGCTGTCCCCTCATCCCTTCTTCTCGTATACTTTTGAGTGAGTTGTCTTCTCCGAGCGAACACTCCAAGTACCTCCCGACCAGGTTAATTTACCCACCTAGTGACATATAGCCTGTGTAAGACCCGCCCAATCGGCCCAATGGCGGTTTCCCACCGGGCGGGGAAGGTTTCTTGCGCGTTCCGTCTTTTCAGCGTGGCAAAGTAGTTTAATTCCAAATAATCTTTTATCTGACTCCATGTTATCATGACCTCGAATTTAGTTTAAAATGTCAATTGATTATTGGTCATTTGTATAATAATTTAGCTTTACATTTGAATATTCTATTTGACTCTTTACTCTTATTGTACTTGTTCATTCGGTTCTCAGTGTCGCACAGGGTCCTCGCACTGGCCATTCATTAATATGCGGGCCCACGATCACAAACTCGCCAGTCTTGGTCACTAGACAGAGGTAATTGACTATACTATTTAGAAGGCCGCTTTCATGCTTGCTCTGTCTAAAAGTATTTGTGTAGTCCCCTTAGATCTGTATACACTTGAATTAAAGTAACACTAACTCTAGTCAGAGGTCATAACCACTATTTACAGGGAAGTCGACCAATATTACTTCTCTTATAATAGCTTTGGTTTGGTTATGCCATGGTTTTACCATGTACACTTAGCTAGAGTAACATTACGATAAACAGAGGTAAGGCTCACCCTATTTAGGTTGGTCGATCAACATTTGTTGCCTAAACGGAAATTCCCTTTTTAGCCTTTACAGTCTTAAGTACACTTGAACTAATGCCAAGCGTTAGTCGGAGCTCTAAAATCACAGTTAGTGTGCCCTATGCTCCACTCAACTGGACTTTAGTCCGTTACTAACCTGACGCAGATTTGCGGTAACAATGGATACATCGTAATCTACTGAAGTCAATAATTTCAGAGTAAGTCAGAATAAATCAAATGTGACAATTTATTAGTCAGGTAAATGTATCATGCCAATTACATAATCAATTCAAAGGTGATTAATACAAAACATCAAATGCTCAGAAAGAGAGTAAGATGCATACCTGACTTCACGCTGTGGGGTGTGGAGACAAATGGCTGTATGCGTTTGTGCTGTCCATATGTAACGAAGGCGGGACTCAGGTAGGGATCCATGTGCAAAGCTTTATTTACAGTGAGCGTTGTCATACAGGCAGGGTCAAACGGGAGCAAACGGGAACAACAAGGAACAGGCAGAATCGTAGTCAGGGTGCAGGCAATGGTCAGGACAGGCAGCAACGGGTCAACAAACAGGAGACAGGCAGGAACGGTAACACAGGACAGGCAGACAGGATATAACGCTTGGTAATGCAACACTTGGGAAAACAAGACCTAGCAACAAGGTGGTGTGTGTATGAGTGTTTTATAGTCCATGTAATGTGTTGCAGGTGTATGTGGCAACTGGTGATTGGACAGGAGTGTGTGCATGTGACTGATGATGACTGGCAAAGAGGATGATGGGAACTGTAGTCCGGAACTTGACAGGATTCATGACACCATATCTCAGGAGATCAAAGTATCTAAGGATCTGTTGATCTTACAGCCTGGGAATCGATATTGGTCTTATGAATGTGACCAAAACAGCAAGGAGACATGAATTGTTTATTAATAAAGTAATGTTTTCTGAATCGGTGTCGGCTGCAAAGATGAAGTTGACATTGACTCTCATCATCTCCTCATGGACGCGCTTAGAGAGAGAATGAGCATTCCATTCGGTTTATTCTACATAAACAGAGAAGCCTATTTCTTTTCATTTTGAATTATTTTGTTTTCGTTAAAGTAGATATTTCATGCTTTCTATAGAGAAATTGACCATGTATGTGAGGCAAGAAGCCTATATGCTGAGTTTCGGTTAATTTATGTAAGTGTTCCAGTTCACGCGCCAGTGATCGCGCTGGCACGTCATGATTATATTTTCTACTATATTTGCGTCTTACTTATTACATCCAGGCAATTGGTTGATGAAACATTGATTAAAATTAAGATACAATTTTTACAAAACGAAATTCACTTTAAAGAAAGGCTTTCTACAAAACAAAACTTAAGTGAATTTCGTTTTGTAAAAATTGTATCTTAACTTTAATCAATGTTTCATCAATCAATTGCCTGGATTTAATAAATAAGAAGCAAATATGTCTGACAATATAATCCTGACATGGAGGCGCGGGCGCTCACTCGCAGGTGAACTGGAGCGTGCCTTATAGGCTAAATGAACCGAAACTCAGCATATAGGCTGCTTGTCTCACAGACATGAGAAATATGCAAAAAGCGTGAAATGTCTACTTTTAAACGAAATAATTAAATAGGCTACTCTCTGATTATGTAGGCCTTATCGAATGAAATGTGCATCTCTGCAGAGATGATGAGAGTCAGCAATGTCAACATCTTTGCAGCCGACATTGAGTCATAAAACATTAGTTTATTAATAAACAATTAAAATGTCTCCTTGCTGTTTTTTTTTTTTTTTTTTTTTTTTTGCCACTTTTATAATCATTACTATTGCCGGTTCTTAATGCAAGGTTTATGCTTAATGCAAGGTTATATCTATATAGTACCCAAGACTCCACAGATATGGTTTATTCTCTCCAGTATTTAAGAAATTATATGAATTTAAATGCGATTAGTGACTAATGGCTTAAATGAACTACTAGTCAACTAGAAATAATTTATTTCACATAGTTTTGATACAGTATGTCACAAAGGTTTGAGCTTGCGCTCCGCACCCATGTTCTGACACAAACACAGAGGGAGCATCTACATTATTATCAATTTAAAATTATATTTGTGTATGACTAAACTGCACTATTTCTTTAGAACAAAACTTTGCAGCAAGTCTATCGACTCAAGTCATATACCAATCTTCTTCAGTGTCCCACCCCAACACACACCAGAGAAAAAACTTTGCAGGTCATATGAGAGCATACTTGCATTCAGTGGGCTTACAATGCTGCATTTTATTGTCAGTAAAAGTAAGGGCGTTGTAAAATAAATAAAAATAATAATAAAATAAAAAAAGCATAAGTGGAAAAATTAAATCAATTTTTTCATTAAACAACAGTTTAAATATATTACATTATACAAAATGACCAAATAAAAGAGCAGAATAAGCTGATCTAGCATGTTAAATGGTGGCATCTTAGTAAATGAATGGTACACCCCCTTAAGCTCACAGAAATGGTTTGACCCAAGTTCTCAGCAGCCAATGACAATGACCCGTTCAAACAGATTTTTAACACGTATTTAACGTGTATTTCACGCGTGAAGTACACGTCAAATACACGTATTTAACTATGGCGTTCCGACGAGGGTCAATAATATAACTTTGCAACTATGGTATGAGGGGTGACTTCAACAAAATGTGATGATTGCTAAGCAAACTGAGAGGAGAACTAACGTGTATACGCACGCCAGCCGTCTGGCCAAAATCCCATAGTATTCAGGCGTCAGACGTCAGATATGAGACGTTAAACGTCACGGTCACGTGTTGGAGCTGCGCTCAAAGTGCGCGGCTATGGCGTTCGGACGAGCTCATTAATATGACGTTGCAACATGCACTCGTCTCACTGAACGTCACGTCTGCGTCTGCCGAACGTGACGTCTGCGTCTGCCGAACGTGACGTCTGCGTCTGCCACATTACAGTTCGACTGCCTGGACGTGACGTCTACGTGACGTCTGCTTTGCTGCAAGGGTTTCCAGCACATTCCATACACTAATTAGAGCTTTATTATACCTATTCATTCTCTATTATTGTTTACACTTATCCTCAATTATGTTTAATTAGCAATTAAGTGCTTTTTACCTTTCTTATGTATAGCTTTTTATTCCAAAAAGTAAACATTTATACAAATGATATAAACAATTCTGTATGCAATTGCTTCTTCCACATATCCACGACTTCGGTAAAGTTGGTTTTATATTCGCACATTCGTATTCAATAGCCTTGTTAATCACACTATATTGGACATTCAGTGGACATTCACAAGTAAATATGCCATTAAAACAATGCTTGCCTATTTTGATCGACTGTGAAAAAAATGTTGTAAGTTGACAATCGTTGGTTGTCAATATCATGTCGCTGCTTAAAATTTGCAAACATTAATTTATTGCACATTTACTGGAAAGTCTGAATTTATCAGAAGTCTGAATGTGCGAATATAAAACCAACTTTACCGAAGTATATCCACGGATGTTTTGAAGAAATCATAAAAAAGTTGTTCTAGCATGTATTCACCACTAGGAGTCTCTAGACCAACACCAAAAGAACGAATGTTTAAACACTGCTATATTATGGGCTAATTTTACTAAAATAAACAATATTTGCAATCTTTTATTTTGGAGTTGTAATATTTAGATTTATAGTTTCGCCAAAGTGATTGACAGGCGATCTGTTAGAATACTATAAAACATTTACACCTCAAAAGACAAAAGCGAGCACATTTTATTATTATTTTTTGTTTTTATTTATTTATTTTAATCAGTAGTGCACATTTATCTAGGGTAATTTTTTTTTAATTAGTATGGTAAAATGCATGACATGTTTTTTTTTTCTTTTTTCTTTTTTCTCATCCATAAATATTATTTTATGCAAGTCGTGTTGATTTGTGAAGAAGGCTAAATTGATCAAACATATGCTCATTGCGCTTCCTGCGGCTGGCCGCTCATTGTTCCTTAAAAAAAAAAAAACTTGATTTTAACAAACATAGAATGTTCCCAAAATATTTCTAAATTAACTAAAGAAACGAAAAGAAATTGACCACCTTGCCATTAAAAACAAAACTGAAATATTGTAATGGCTGCACATCAGCTGTGTTTGGGAAAGAGAGAGAGAAAGACAGACTCAGCTAAAATATAGTCTGATTATGGTTATGGCTAAAAATCCCAGAAAATATCGAGATATCATTTTTGTCTCTATCGGACACCTTTATATAGCCTATTCAATTAATCTTTTCTTGTTTGGTACACAATCCACTGATCATAAAGCTTAAAAAAACGTATCTTTTCTCAACGATATCTGGTTGTCCTGCATCTTCAATAAACAAGTTAAAGTTATTCCATAATGCAGCTGCTAGAATTCTTTCCAGTAGTTTTTACTTCTATTCATGACTTCTTTGTTAACTTATCTGTTTTCTTTTCTTCTTGTGGCTACTGAAACTATTTATTTATTTACATACTTGTATGAGCACCCAATCATTTATTTCTGTTGTCGGATAAAATGAATTAAACATGGGCCAACGACGCCATCTATTGGTGAGCGAGTGCCAGCGTCGTTGTTTAGCTCTATTTTCATTTCACGCAACGATAAGGATCGAGGACACGACAAATAAATAAATAAACAAACAAATAAAATTGGTGAATCATTTATATAAGGTTTTATTTATTTATATATTGAAGAGGCGGGGTCTGGTTTATAGTGTTATTATAATATTGTTACAATTTAAAATAATGGTTTTCTATTTTAATATACTTTATATTTATTTCTGAGATGCAAAGCTGAGTTCTCAGCATCATACTCCAGTCGTCTTTGACGCATGATCCTTCAATGTCAACGTCGGAAAAAATCGTGCTGCTTAATATTTTTCTGTGATATTTTTACAGGATTGATTGATGAATACTGGCAGATTATTATTCAAAATATAGAAATCTTATCAATTTAACATTATTGCTGAATAAAAGCTAACATTTTCTTTTTAAAAAAGAAAGGAAAACATGATAAAATAATATTAGAATCCTAATTTATATTTTAAATGTAAAATATAAGAAGAGAGGTGCTTGAAAAACTGAACATTAATCAGGCATAATGCATTTTTCCATGTATTTTATTATTATTTACAGCAACAGTCTCAGATCTAGCAGCTGATTGCGATCGATGGGTTGGCCATCAAGCATGTAGGCTATATTAAAAATGTAAAAAGATAAAAAAAACAATAACCCCCAAATGTAAAAAATTTCAAAACGGATTTCATTAAACTAAACGACATGAGTATACCTAAGAGCAACACAAACTTCGCTTTTAGGCTTTATACTTTTTATGTTATCTTTATACTTTTACAATTTAAAAAAGTAAAAAAAAAAAAAAAAAGTCTAAATTGTTATATATTAATATATGTATATTTAATATGCACGTAATTAATGTATATTGAGTTTGCCGGGGAAAAGTTGCACTAAAAACTGACAAAAAAAATTTAAAAAAAGTCAGACGCAGACGTCACGTTACAATTCAGACTGAGATGTCACGTCCATTGAGAGCAGTGAATGAAGTGCAGGTAAATTATGGGGGCGGATTCGTGCCATTGATTACCAACCAAAGGAAACAGTCGTGTACTTTTTACGTGTGAGAAGGAGCACGTCGCAACACAGACGCGTGAGACAAACGCCGGAGAAGGAGCACGTCGCCACCACAATAAATTAATATCTTACCCTCATGTTTTTCCTATGTTTTCGTATTTTCTTTATCAATAACTTTTTTCTTTTACTTTCCTTTTCTGATGACACTGGATATACAAATGGTGTATTGCATGCACAGTTCTCTGTAGCCTACTGTTAAAAAACCTAATAATTAAAAAATAATCATTAACTTTCTCTTTGAGATTAATGACTGTACCAAATTATACACCACCAAACTCGCAATTTTATGTTATGTTCACGATTACAGTTTTTTCCAATTGCTAACACACAATTTTTCAAACTGAAAAAAATCTGGTTTTATCAAAACACTTAACACAATTCACAAAACCACACACCCAAACTGCAAAATACCTCATATATCCTGCAAAATGAAGCACTGCAACCGAAACTACACAGAGCATTATCAAAATCAAACTTTTGCATGAAATGGCACACACTTCATTCATATTACCAGATTTTTGCCTAACCACCTACACACTGTTGGGCATAATGAAAAGCACCCCCATCTTTAGTATGCTTTGCCATAATACTAAAATATGTATCAGATTGTTCACATGCACAGAAATATTTGCAGATACACACACATGCTGTTGCAACATTTTTATTTTTTTTCCTTCACTACAGTAAACAAGTCAGTACAACATACAAGTACAAGCACAGCAGATATATTTACATGGGACTGAACAAAAATATTCTTACAAAAAAAGTAAACTGAAAAAGAAAATTTCTGAAAAAAAATATATTACAGTAAAAAAAAAAAAAAAAAAAAGGCAAGAAAAATAATTAGGCAGCATCTTGCCGCACAGCCGGGTCTGGCCACAACGCCTCGTCAACATCACAGGCAATATCTTCCCTTGCCAGACATCGAGGGAAGAAGCGCCTTGAGTGCCTTATCCATCCCTGAATTGCACCCACATCAATCTCATCACATGCCTCTTCCATGGCCTGCACAAGAGGCATGCGCACAAAGGGCTGCCGGTCGTATACCTTCCACCGCCATGCCGAAAAGAATTCTTCTATGGGGTTCAGAAATGGTGAGTATGGTGGGAGGTATTGCACGAGAAATGTTGGGTGGTCAGCAAACCAGTTTTGGACTGGGGCTGCACGATGAAAGCTCACAATGTTGTGTGTAGTGTACTGCAGTCAATATAGTACTTACATCCACATATGCTCGTCTGAACTCTTTGTTTCTTTGAGAGTTTCTCTCAAACGGCACCTTATAAAGTTGTTTCATTCTGATTTGGTTTCGCTTGAGAATGCGAGCCAATGTGGACAGACTAACTCGTTGAATGTTGTTGAATAAGGTGTTGTCTTGGATGATGTGGCTTTGAATTTCTCGTAATCTGATTTCATTATTTTCCAAAACCAAGTTTACAATGGCAGCTTCCTGTACCCCGGTGAACATTTGGCCCCTTCCTCCACCATGGTGTCGTCTCTCAGTCCTTTAGAAAAAATAAAAAAAATATATATAGGGCTTGGACAATGCAGCCTAAATATTTTCCCCCACAGTAGAGTACATTGTACAGGAAACTTGTACAGTTCATGAATGGCTGATGTCATACACTAAGTAAACAGGTGTCACCCAACTGATACACTATGACATGGGGTATACTACATGTGTACTACATGAAATTTTGGTTACATACCTGTTCTCCAGTCTAAAGGTCCAGATGACAGAGGCGACAGTAAAACGGCTCAAGTTTGGCTGCACTCTCTGTCCAGCCTCACGCATTGTCAACCCATGGTTGATGACATGATCTATTACAGTTTTTTCCAATTGCTAACACACAATTTTTCAAACTAGTCTGGTTTTATCAAAACACTTAACACAATTCACAAAACCACACACCCAAACTGCAAAATACCTCATATATCCTGCAAAATGAAGCACTGCAACCGAAACTACACAGAGCATTATCAAAATCAAACTTTTGCATGAAATGGCACACACTTCATTCATATTACCAGATTTTTGCCTAACCACCTACACACTGTTGGGCATAATGAAAAGCACCCCCATCTTTAGTATGCTTTGCCATAATACTAAAATATGTATCAGATTGTTCACATGCAAAGAAATATTTGCAGATACACACACATGCTGTTGCAACATTTTTATTTTTTTTCCTTCACTACAGTAAACAAGTCAGTACAACATAAGCACAGCAGATATATTTACATGGGACTGAACAAAAATATTCTTACAAAAAAAGTAAACTGAAAAAGAATTTCTGAAAATATATTACAGTAAAAAAAAAAAAAAAAAAAAAAAAGGCAAGAAAAATAATTAGGCAGCATCTTGCCGCACAGCCGGGTCTGGCCACAACGCCTCGTCAACATCACAGGCAATATCTTCCCTTGCCAGACATCGAGGGAAGAAGCGCCTTGAGTGCCTTATCCATCCCTGAATTGCACCCACATCAATCTCATCACATGCCTCTTCCATGGCCTGCACAAGAGGCATGCGCACAAAGGACTGCCGGTCGTATACCTTCCACCGCCATGCCGAAAAGAATTCTTCTATGGGGTTCAGAAATGGTGAGTATGGTGGGAGGTATTGCACGAGAAATGTTGGGTGGTCAGCAAACCAGTTTTGGACTGGGGCTGCACGATGAAAGCTCACGTTGTCCCATACTACAACGTACCGGTTTCTTTGATGGTCTGCATCATTCATACGCTCTGGTGGTATGAGAAGGTTGTGAAGTCTGTCCAGAAATGTGAGAATATGGGCTGTGTTGTATGGTCCAAGTTTGGCATGACGGTGGAGGAAACCATGCATATTGGAGATGGCAGCGCACATTGTGATGTTCCCACCACGTTGGCCAGGAACATCTATAATGGCTCTGTGGCCAATGAGGTTTCTCCCTCTTCTGGTCTTTGCTAGGTTGAACCCAGCCTCATCTATAAAGATGAACTCATGTGGGATTGCATGAGCATCCATTTCCAGTACTCCCTGAAAACAAAGAACAAAAATCACTCAATATGGTGTTATCCAGTACACTGGGAAACAATGTTGTGTGTAGTGTACTGCAGTCAATATAGTACTTACATCCACATATGCTCGTCTGAACTCTTGGTTTCTTTGAGAGTTTCTCTCAAACGGCACCTTATAAAGTTGTTTCATTCTGCTTTGGTTTCGCTTGAGAATGCGAGCCAATGTGGACAGACTAACTCGTTGAATGTTGTTGAATAAGGTGTTGTCTTGGATGATGTGGCTTTGAATTTTTCGTAATCTGATTTCATTATTTTCCAAAACCAAGTTTACAATGGCAGCTTCCTGTACCCCGGTGAACATTTGGCCCCTTCCTCCACCATGGTGTCGTCTCTCAGTCCTTTAGAAAAAATAAAATAAAAATATATATAGGGCTTGGACAATGCAGCCTAAATATTTTCCCCCACAGTAGAGTACATTGTACAGGAAACTTGTACAGTTCATGAATGGCTGATGTCATACACTAAGTAAACAGGTGTCACCCAACTGATACACTATGACATGGGGTATACTACATGTGTACTACATGAAATTTTGGTTACATACCTGTTCTCCAGTCTAAAGGTCCGGATGACAGAGGCGACAGTAAAACGGCTCAAGTTTGGCTGCACTCTCTGTCCAGCCTCACGCATTGTCAACCCATGGTTGATGACATGATCTACTAAGGTTGTTCTGATTTCATTTGAAAGTGTTTGTCTTCTTTGGCCATGAACTCCTCTACCTGCTCTACCCCCACCTCTCACTCTTCCTCCCCCTCTTATTCTCAACCTCCCTCTTCCTCTTCCTCTTCCTCTTCCTCTTCCTCTTCCTCTTCCTCTCTCTGCAATGTCTTCCATTGTTGTTGTAAAAAAAAAGGTTCTCATCTGTGGTCTTTTCATAGTGCTTACATCCTGATTGAAGTGTTAACAATTAACCACTGAGGTGCACATGGTGGCACATGTAATTGGCCAATTAGCTCATGTATTGTCATTTTGAATGGCAGTGTTTTGAAATGGAAAACATGTGACTTTATGTCAGATTGTTGTGTCTTATGCAGAGAACTGTATTTAGTGAATTTAAAAAGTGCTATTTTGAAATGCAAAATGTGTGTAAAACAGAAAAGGTGTTTAGACTTTTGGAGACTTGAGAAGAAGTTTTGCTCTCTGTGTGTCAGTTTAAATAATTGTGCTGTGCATGTCATTTTAGTGTGTTAACAATTGGAAAAAACTGTAAGGTTGCTCTGATTTCATTTGAAAGTGTTTGTCTTCTTTGGCCATGAACTCCTCTACCTGCTCTACCCCTACCTCTCACTCTTCCTCCCCCTCTTATTCTCAACCTCCCTCTTCCTCTTCCTCTCTCTGCAATGTCTTCCATTGTTGTTGTAAAAAAAAAAGGTTCTCACCTGTGGTCTTTTCATAGTGCTTACATCCTGATTGAAGTGTTAACAATTAACCACTGAGGTGTTTGGCCAGGTGGCACATGTAATTGGCCAATTAGCTCATGTAGTGTCATTTTGAATGGCAGTGTTTTGAAATGGCAAACATGTGACTTTATGTCAGATTGTTGTGTCTTATGCAGAGAACTGTATTTAGTGAATTTAAAAAGTGCTATTTTGAAATGCAAAATGTGTGTAAAACAGAAAAGGTGTTAAGACTTTTGGAGACTTGAGAAGAAGTTTTGCTCTCTGTGTGTCAGTTTAAATAATTGTGCTGTGCATGTCATTTTAGTGTGTTAGCAATTGGAAAAAACTGTTTTACATCTTTATAGATGAGGCTGGGTTCAACCTAGCAAAGACCAGAAGAAGAGGGAGAAACCTCATTGGCCACAGAGCCATTATAGATGTTCCTGGCCAACGTGGTGGGAACATCACAATGTGCGCTGCCATCTCCAATATGCATGGTGTCCTCCACCGTCATGCCAAACTTGGACCATACAACACAGCCCATATTCTCACATTTCTGGACAGACTTCACAACATTCTCATACCACCAGAGCGTATGAATGATGCAGACCATCAAAGAAACCAGTACGTTGTAGTATGGGACAACGTGAGCTTTCATCGTGCAGCCCCAGTCCAAAACTGGTTTGCTGACCACCCAACATTTCTCGTGCAATACCTCCCACCATACTCACCATTTCTGAACCCCATAGAAGAATTCTTTTCGGCATGGCGGTGGAAGGTATACGACCGGCAGCCCTTTGTGCGCATGCCTCTTGTGCAGGCCATGGAAGAGGCATGTGATGAGATTGATGTGGGTGCAATTCAGGGATGGATAAGGCACTCAAGGTGCTTCTTCCCTCGATGTCTGGCAAGGGAAGATATTGCCTGTGATGTTGACGAGGCGTTGTGGCCAGACCCGGCTGTGCGGCAAGATGCTGCCTAATTATTTTTCTTGCCTTTTTTTTTTGTTTGTTTTTTTTACTGTAATATATTTTTTTTCAGAAATTTTCTTTTTCAGTTTACTTTTTTTGTAAGAGAATTTTTGTTCAGTCCCATGTAAATATATCTGCTGTGCTTATGTTGTACTGACTTGTTTACTGTAGTGAAGGAAAAAAAATAAAAATGTTGCAACAGCATGTGTGTGTATCTGCAAATATTTCTGTGCATGTGAACAATCTGATACATATTTTAGTATTATGGCAAAGCATACTAAAGATGGGGGTGCTTTTCATTATGCCCAACAGTGTGTAGGTGGTTAGGCAAAAATCTGGTAATATGAATGAAGTGTGTGCCATTTCATGCAAAAGTTTGATTTTGATAATGCTCTGTGTAGTTTCGGTTGCAGTGCTTCATTTTGCAGGATATATGAGGTATTTTGCAGTTTGGGTGTGTGGTTTTGTGAATTGTGTTAAGTGTTTTGATAAAACCAGACTAGTTTGAAAAATTGTGTGTTAGCAATTGGAAAAAACTGTAAGCCTACCAACTTCAAATTCAAGCACGTAAAATTTATAATTATAATCTATGCAACATAATATTCTGGGATGTCATTCTGAGCTTTTACTTTTGATAGCCTTGTGGTAAGATTTTTAATTAATAGCCTACAGCTGACTATACAATGTGTGAATAGATCAGCTCACAATATCTGACTATATGCGATATTGTTTTCAGAAGATTAAGTCATTTTAATAGCCTATTATTTTCAAGAAATCAAATAGGCCTATAGCAAAATATAGCAAAATATTCTAATCACAAATTTCATAACAATGCGGGTTAATTTTTAAATGTTTTAACTAGGGCTGTCAGTAATGATTGTTTTGTTAATCATCTGCTAAATAATTTATTTATTTATAGTTTTACATAATTTATAATTTATTTTTACATATTTAGGCTATATATGTTTTGTAATTATTACTATTGCAAAGGGGGACTGATAAATGAAAGTGGGCAAAAGAGGCACATTATTATCACTTTTCCAACATTATTCTTAAAAGTAATGTCAATTTTGTTTTCAGCAATAGCTTTAGGTTTATTGGCCTCGATGAGCGTGAGACTCCCGGCCTGAGATTGTGTCCCAGACGGAATTAAATAATTCGTGAATCTTTGTAAATATTCGTGGCTTATCTACAGCGGGAAAATTTACTGTTATGTAGTTCGGTTTTGCAGGGTCATTATAGTTAATTAATAACAAAAACTATTAAAACATTTATGCTAATCGAAATAAACATGAAATATAACAAAATATAAATATTCGTTGAAAAACTTAAACTGAACGAAAATTATTGTTGCCTTGTCAATATCGTTTCTGTTTATTTCCCCCTGACTTTCAATTGACGCGATCATCTTTTCATTAACCGACAAGATTAAATTAAATTAATTAAACGAAATTAGAATTGATAAGTGTCTCTGAATAAAAAGTCCCAGGGGTTTAGTTTTAGCCTACTTGAACAAATAGCAAAATAAACAACAGAACATGAGGATGCATTAATCACGCATCTGCAGCGCTTCTGTGAACGGAAAAAAAGATTAAATTAGGCTATATAAAAGGAATAAATAGCCAATGTCTATGCGCATAACTTAACATAGCCTATTAAAAAAATGAAAGGGGGAAGAATGCGACAATAGACTAGACTATATGAGTTTCGGTTCATTTGAGAAGTTCACAGAAAGGAAACCGAGACGGCAGAAAATTCTTTGTTTATTTTACAAGCAAAGTTTTCTTTTTAATTTTTGAGTGTAAACTAATACGCCTATTAAAACCTTCACATATTCGAATGGTGTTGCATGTGTGTCTCTCTCAAGTTATTACACCATAAATGTCTGATTATTTTAAGATGTTTCCGCTTTTATAAGAAAATTCAAGTGAACGCGTCGGCGCCTCATCACGCGGACACAAAACATATCAGTTTTAGTAACTTGACATCGCAGTTGTTAACTGTCAAAATAACATACATTCAACCAAACATATAAAAGGTTATACTGCTAATTTTAAGTAGTCTGTGTAAAAGCGTTTAAATAATAAATATAGTTTGGATTTGTGCCAAATTAGAGAGGTAGATAACGCAGGTTTCTGTTTCAGTTTAGCTTTAAATGAATTCGTTTTGGCTTAACGTTTATATAATATTTTTTCATAACTAAAATAGCTATGTAGTGGTTAATAAAATAATGCAAGAAAGCAAATGGTTCTGCCACAAACTCAACTGTTGAACTGAACATGGGTTAAAGGGATATAGATGTTTATGTTGTCCCAAACACGTATTTCTTTTTCTTTCTTCTCTGGAAAATAAAAATTAAAAATAGACTTATGGAACACTTTCCCTCAAAAATATGATAATAGTAACAGTTCTATTTAGAACCGCATCGCCCTCATGAATAACCCCTTTATAAGCATTACTTTATTCCTGCTTTTTTTGTTTTTCAAAGCTGTAACTGACATAGCCACCTCATTAATGGTTTTCTGGAGCTCAACCATCAAACTACACAGTTTCGGCTTCTGCTATTGCTACAAGCTGAAGAACCATAATTTGGTACCGTTTAAAACCATTTTTCTTTAGAGTGAAGGGAGGAATGCATTTTCTCCAAGTGATAGACTTGATTTTGTTATTTTTAAAGCAATAGCACTACTAATATTTATTGAAATCACCGCCTGTTAAATAAAACTTTACTAAATTAATAATAAATAATTATAAATAATGAAAAAATACAAAAATATGGAAAAATGCAGGTAAGTTAACACATCTCATCATTTATATGATTTAAAATTAATCATATTAAAATATATATTTTTCCACCATCAAATAGGCTATTACTGTTTCACATTTCACAAACTTACATGTAAATGAAATATACTGTCAATACACAAGTTACACAAATTATCTACATAAATAAATGCATTTATTTCTAGTCAAAGGGATAGAAAACAAATTAATAATATAAGTCTAAAATGATTCCTTATCTTATAGCTCCATCTAGTGGACAAGGTTAATATCCAAGCCTTCAGGTTGCAGATTAAATTGCTGATGATTTAGAGCAGTGGTTATAATACCAAAAATAAAATTATAATAGTTCAGGGTGAGAACAGCAAATTCTAAACCAGGAGTTCTCAGCTGAATAGGGTTGGAGCTAAACTCTGCAGTAAAGTGGACCTTAAAGAGCTGACAACCCCTGGTTTAGAATTTGCTGTTCTCCTGAGCATCAGAAATTCATACATCTATTATAACTGCTCCTCTTTTTGGTCAGAAGTTACCATGTTAGTATTCCTTCGTTGTAACAAATGTAATAATAATAATATAATAATAAGAAGAATCCTTTCTACCATCATCTTTTTACTGTTTATACTTTTTGTAACTTCTTATTTTCCCAAATAGACAAACTATATCCATGAAACCAAGAATGTTTTCTAGGAATAACTTGTTCTCCACCTCATGTTGAAGAAAATGTTAAATGACAAAGAAAATTCAGGCAAGATCACGAAAGAACAAAAAAAGATATAGACAAATTGAGCATAAGCTTTTAGGGCTATGGCATCAAAGTTAAAATAATGCCTTTAAATTTTCAAAACATGCTTAATTTGTTCACTTCAACACTAACGTAACAGCCAATACACACAAAGACACACACACACACACACACACACATGTTTGTTTTTGTGAATTGTGGGGACTTTCCATAGACTTCAATGCATTTTACACTGAACAAACTGTACATTCTATCCCCCTACCCTGCCCCTACCCCTAAACCTAACCCTCACAGGAAACTGTGCAAACTTTTACTTTTTCACAAAAACTCATTCTATATGATTTATAAACCCATTTACATTGTGGGGACCGCTGGCTGGTCCCCACGATGTAGGTGAACTCAGGTTTATATTACATCATGGGGACATTTGGTCCCCACAATGTAATATAAACAAAAGCACACACACACACACACACACACACACACACACACACTCATAATACATTAAATAAATTTAGAATTCATATGCACTGTTGCCACTAGTTAGTTAACTAATTATTGTAAAAACAATAGTCTATAACAAATAGCCTACATCTACTAATGGAAATTTTTAAATGCGTTTAAAGGCGTCATATGATGCGACGTATGATGATCAGGCGTCATATAATGCGACGTATGATGATCAGGCGTCATATGATGCGACGTACATATTTCAGACGTACCAATCACACGTCATTTTTAATGTAAATTTCTCACGTACGCCGCCGTCACGTCGCCGCCTACGATTAGATCTACAGTGACGTCGCCGTGACGTCGCCGCGGGTCTATCGTCTGTCCTCCCTATCAATCCCATTTAAAATTTGACACGGTCTGACGGCGACGTAAGGGTAGACTGCGCCTTATCCTTCGCCTGCTTAGCCTTAGAACTGGCACGGACCGCCCCCCATAGTAAATACTGCATTGGCTCACACACTGCACTGAGCCGTGTGAGGACCGTGTTCTGATACGTGTTAGCGAAAAAATAAATAAATAACTTCACTGCTACACGTGAATCACGCGTGAACGTCTGACTCGACACTTCACTGCCACACGTGATTTACGTGACGTCTGCGTGACGTCTACGCCTCGTCTGCGTCTTAAAATGAATGGATTTAATAGCAAAAAATTAAGACGTCAGTGAGACGTTCAGTGAGACGAGTGCAAGTTGCAACGTTATGAGGTGTCGTTTCTCTATTTACGATGCTAACTAAGCAATCAGTCGTGTCGATCGTCGCGTACCTTGCCGTGAGCAGAAGCCGTGACCAATGACGTGTGATAAGAAGCGTGACACTTTCGTCGCCCCTCTTCTCGCCTGAGAAACCGTGTGAGAAGCTACGTGAGAAGCTACGTGACGTCTGCGCCGTGACGTCTGAAGTAAGTTTTGCCAGTTGTTATTTTGTAAATTGTCTGAAGTTCTTTAAATTAGTGTTTTTGCTTTGTTTTGAGCAAAAAGAAAACACATTTAACGCACCTCAAAATCGCTGAATATTTCTCCATTCCTAATTTTTGTTTAAATATGTTGACGAAAACATGACCTAACGTACACTATTAGCCAATCAACTGACATTAAAAGATGTGCTATTGCTTAACTTGAAAATGCCTGGGCTTAATGTCCTACAGTGACAACCAGAGACAACTAATCAACACATTTCTCCTGTCATAAACACTACTGCTAAGATAATGACAGCATTATCCAAGTAAAACATATTGTTACAGAGTTTTGTCCCCCATAGAAATCCTTTATAAAACAAAACAAATCAAACAAAAAAAAAAAAAAAAAATGCATGATGCATTAAAGACAGTTAAATTAAAAGACCAAATTCGAAATTAAAAGATTAATTCAGAGTGCAAGCTATGGCCTATTATCAAACACTTTAATCATGTATTTTAATAGAAATTATAATATTGTAAGCTATATACCGGAAAAAAGAAATGCACATGCAGAACAAACTGTCATAGGCTATTAGTTAAGACAGCATATAAAAATAATTATTCTTGGGATAAGCATTTCTCATATGTCAATGTACAGTAAAACTATATTGTCAGAACATGGTTAAAGAAATTTAATGGTTATAGTTCAAAAGTATAAGTATGGAAACAGATAAGCTTAAAAATAAGGAAAATAAGCTTAAAATATTCCTTATCCTGTGGCTCCCTCTATTGGACAACATTTTCAGGCGAACCTCTTTCAGATGAAATGCTGATCGTTAAGAAATTGCTTAGCTTCCCGAGCATCAATAACTGTATTTGGCTTCGATGAGTCTGAGACTCCCGGCCTGAGATTGTGTCCCAGACGGCAATAAATAGTTCGTGAATTTGTAAATATTCATGGCTTAAACAGCTGGAAAATTGACTGTACTGCAGTTGTGGATGTTTTTCCCAGGCAGGGTTATTATAGTTAACTAAGAAAAAATAAAACTAGCTATTAAACATTTATGCTAATCGAAATAAACCTGAATATAAGAAAAAAAAATATTAGTTAAAAAAAAAAACTTAAACTAAACGAAAACTAAATGTTGCCTTTGTCATTTCGTTTCCTTCCCTGACTTTCAACCGACGAGATCATTATCTTTTCATTAACCGACAAGGTAAAATTAGAATTAAACGAAATTACAATGAATACGTGTCTGTGACCCATTAATAAAATCCCAGGGGTTTAATTAGTTTTAGCCTACATGAACAAATAGCAGAATAAACAACAGAACATGAGGATTCATCATCATCATCGGGCAGCAGCACTTCTGAATGGAGAAATCCTATAAAAGGAATAAATAACCTCTGTGCGAAGTTTATTTCACCTAAATAATAAACATATTAACAAAATGAAAGGAACAAACTGCGACAAGTAAGTTATTTGAGTTTCGGTTCATTTTTGAGAAGTCCACAGAAAGGAAATTCTTTTTGCTTTCTTTATTTTACAGGCATTTTTTTTTCTTGTGAAATAATAGGCCTATTTAACCCTTCACAGATTCGAAATGTTACATAAATGTGACCATAAATGTCTGAGTATTTTATTTTTTTCCCGCTTTTATAAGAAAATGTAAGTGATCGCGTCGGCGCCTCACGCACAAACAACATTATTTATTTTTTTATGACTGAGCACTGTTCTTAATTCACTTACCCAGCGACATCACCTAAAATATAACTAAAGCTTAAATATAATAATTCAATTTATTGCATTAGACAAATCGAATGCAAACACATGAACAAATAAATAAGTCTAGGCCTACTAATAATAATTAATGCAACACATCTCAAACGAGCGTGTATAACCATGAAATATATTTGTTTATTTCGTTGTGCTAACCTTAATGTTTTTTATGCCATTGCAGCACTTTTACATTATTTTTCTACGTAAACATGCGCTTAAAAAACAAAAAAACAAAAACCTGTTTGACCGTTGAGTTCGTCTCTGCTGTTTTATTTGTTTAGCTGCTTCAAGCCAAGCGCGCACTTGCAGTGTTACCATGGCCACTTATATGCATTTTTGGGCTTGTTATTATTATTATTATTATTATTAGCCTATTATTATTATTATTATTATTATTTTCCATATTAAGAGGTGAAAGCCTTAGTTCAGCTGGAATAGCGGTGTGTCCTTTAAACGGAGAAAAGTCAACAAATGCGGTGCTTGCGCAACAGAGGTGGCCGGAGGAATGACCAAGCTTCATTCAGAGAGACAGATTTATAATGCTTCCTACATTTATGAACATTTACACCTTAATTAAAGCTTCCTTTGGACAAAATAAGAATAAAGCTAAAATATTATTATCAATGTTATCCACACATACATTATCCAGATGCTAGTCCACACGTACGTTATCCAGGCGTTTATCCACACGTACGTTATCCAGACGTTTATCCACACGTACGTTATCCAGGCGTTTATCCACACGTACGTTATCCAGACGTTTATCCACACGTACGTTATCCAGACGCAAAGTAAAAAATATACTTTCTCAACTACGTCGCCGCCATCGCCGCCGTGCACTTTGAGCGCAGCTCTAACACGTGACCGTGACGTCTAACGTCTCATATCTGACGTCTGACGCCTGAATACTATGGGATTTTGGCCAGACGGCTGGCGTGCGTATACACGTTAGTTCTCCTCTCAGTTTGCTTAGCAATCATCACATTTTGTTGAAGTCACCCCTCATACAACGTCATATTAATGAGCTCGTCCGAACGCCATACGCGGCGGCGATAGCGGCGACGTAGTTGAGAAAGTATATTTTTTACTTTGCGTCTGGATAACGTACGTGTGGATAAACGTCTGGATAACGTACGTGTGGACTAGCTTCTGGATAATGTATGTGTGGATAACATTGATAATAATATTTTAGCTTTATTCTTATTTTGTCCAAAGGAAGCTTTAATTAAGGTGTAAATGTTCATAATTGTAGGAAGCATTACAAATCTGTCTCCCTGAATGAAGCTTGGCCATTCCTCCGGCCACCTCTGTTGCGCAAGCACCGCATTTGCTGACTTTTCTCCGTTTAAAAGACACACCGGCCATTCCAGCTGAACTAAAGCTTTCACCTCTTAATATGATAAATAATAATAATAATAATAATAATAATAGGCTAATAATAATAATAATAATAAAATAACAAGCCCAAAAATGCATATAAGTGGCCATGGTAACACTGCAAGTGCGCGCTTGGCTTGAAGCAGCTAAACAAATAAAACAGCAGAGACGAACTCAACGGTCAAACAGGTTTTTGTTTTTTAAGCGCATGTTTACTTAGAAAAATAATGTAAAAGTGCTGCAATGGCATAAAAAACATTAAGGTTAGCACAACGAAATAAACAAATATATTGCATGGTTATACACGCTCGTTTAAGATGTGTTGCATTAATTATTATTAGTAGGCCTAGACTTATTTATTTGTTCTCATGTGCTTGCATTCGATTTGTCTAATGCAATAAATTGAATTATTATATTTAAGCTTTAGTTATATTTTAGGTGATGTTGCTGGGTAAGTGAATTAAGAACAGTGCTCAGTCATAAAAAAATAAATAATGTTGTGTGTGCGTGAGGCGCCGACGCGTTCACTTACATTTTCTTATAAAAGCGGGAAAAAAATAAAATACTCAGACATTTATGGTCACATTTATGTAACATTTCGAATCTGTGAAGTGAAATAATAGGCCTATTTAACCCAAGAAAAAAAATGCCTGTAAAATAAAGAAAGCAAAAAGAATTTCCTTTCTGTGGACTTCTCAAAAATGAACCGAAACTCAAATAACTTACTTGTCGCAGTTTGTTCCTTTCATTTTGTTAATATGTTTATTATTTAGGTGAAATAAATTTCGCGCATAGGTTATTTATTCCTTTTATAGGATTTCTCCATTCAGAATCGCTGCTGCCCAATGATGATGATGAATCCTCATGTTCTGTTGTTTATTCTGCTATTTGTTAATGTAGGCTAAAACTAATTAAACCCCTGGGATTTTATTAATGGGTCACAGACACGCATTCATTGTAATTTCGTTTAATTCTAATTTTATTTTACCTTGTCGGTTAATGAAAAGATAATGATCTCGTCGGTTGAAAGTCAGGGGAGGAAACGAAATGACAAAGGCAACATTTAGTTTTCGTTTAGTTTAAGTTTTTTTTTTAACTAATATTTTTTTTTCTTATATTCAGGTTTATTTCGATTAGCATAAATGTTTAATAGCTAGTTTTATTTTTTCTTAGTTAACTATAATAACCCTGCCTGGGAAAAACATCCACGACTGCAGTACAGTCAATTTTCCAGCTGTTTAAGCCATGAATATTTACAAATTCACGAACTATTTATTGCCGTCTGGGACACAATCTCAGGCCGGGAGTCTCAGACTCATCGAAGCCAAATACAGTTATTGATGCTCGGGAAGCTAACAGCAATTTCTTAACGATCAGCATTTCATCTGAAAGAGGTTCGCCTAAAAATGTTGTCCAATAGAGGGAGCCACAGGATAAGGAATATTTTAAGCTTATTTTCCTTATTTTTAAGCTTATCTGTTTCCATACTTTTGAACTATAACCATTACATTTCTTTAACCATGTTCTGACAATATAGTTTTACTGTACATTGACATATGAGAAATGCTTATCCCAAGAATAATTATTTTTATATGCCGTCTTAACTAATAGCCTATGACAGTTTGTTCTGCATGTGCATTTCTTTTTTCCGGTATATAGCTTACAATATTATAATTTCTATTAAAATACATGATTAAAGTGTTTGATAATAGGCCATAGCTTGCACTCTGAATTAATCTTTTAATTTCGAATTTGGTCTTTTAATTTAACTGTCTTTAATGCATCATGCATTTTTTGTTTGTTTGTTTTGTTTTGTTTTATAAAGGATTTCTATGGGGGACAAAACTCTGTAACAATATGTTTTACTTGGATAATGCTGTCATTATCTTAGCAGTAGTGTTTTTGACAGGAGAAATATGTTGATTAGTTGTCTCTGGTTGTCATTTTAGGACATTAAGCCCAGGCATTTTCAAGTTAAGCAATAGAACATCTTTTAATGTCAGTTGATTGGCTAATAGTGTACGTTAGGTCATGTTTTCGTCAACATATTTAAACAAAATTAGGAATGGAGAAATATTCAGCGATTTTGAGGTGCCTTAAATGTGTTTTCTTTTTGCTCAAAACAAAGCAAAAACATCAATTTACAGAACTTCAGACAATTTACAAAATAACAACTGGCAAAACTTACTTCAGACGTCACGGCGCAGACGTCACGTAGCTTCTCACGTAGCTTCTCACACGGTTTCTCTGGCGACGAAAGTGTCACGCTTCTTATCACACGTCATTGGTCACGGCTTCTGCTCACGGCAAGGTACGCGACGATCGACACGACTGATTGCTTAGTTAGCATCGTAAATAGAGAAAGGACACCTCATACTATGGCACGGGATCAGTGCCAAAATCAAACTTCCGAACGACCGACCGACCGATCGAACGTCAAACCGAACGTCTATCCGAACGTCTTGTACTTTGAGCGTCTAACTGAGCGTGTCGACCCACGTGACGACCTGACGTGACGCCAGCGTCTTGAAATTAACTGGTTTTTAACCATGTAAGATGCCAAGCTGATGTGTAAAGACTATAAATGTACATTACAGGCATGAAAGTATGTGTTTTACTAGCATATAACTGTAAAAAACATCCTAGTCTTAATTTGATCCGTACAATCATGTTAACTGTTAGCTTTATTGCCTACTGTACAATATGGCCTATACCAGTCCATCAGACCTCTTTATCCTACTTCCCAGGAAATCTACAGAATACCAATCAGGTAATGTGCTCCAGGACAGCCTTTAGTGTGGGCTGTTAAACTAAACTCTGCTGGTCGTGTCCCTGCAGGAACTAAATTGTATAGCCTTGCTTTATACACCTTTTTCCACCAGTTACTTAAAAAAATAATAATTAGTTATAGTAGTTACTTCTCACAAATAGTAGCTGAGTTAATAACTAGTTACTTCATTCTCAATTACCAGGGAAAGTAACTATTGGGTTACTTTTTAATTTTCTTTTTTCAAATATGTCAAATAACTTGGATGCCCCAATATTAAATATGTTAAATGAACGAAATGGACACTAAATAGAATAAAATATTTTTATAAAACATTGTACCTAATCTACACTATTTTAATGTTGCTGTGGGGCAACGTGAGAGACAACTATCAAATTCAATATATTATTGTAAATATTATCATTACTATGGAACAATAAAACACAATAGATGGTTTAGAACTTTTAATATTTATTGCACAGGCTACAACTGGCCAACACATAAATAAAAATAAATTATGCTTGATCCTTCTTGACTTATGATCCACTCTTATTCACGACATGAAATTTATCTGTACTGTAGGCTACTGTTGGTAGCCATTAAAGAAAACGTATTTCACATTTATTTTTAAATAGGCCTATTATAATGTTATTTTTTAATTTCATCTATTTGATAATAAATAGGCACTAAATAAAGATATTTTATACCTAAATACTAAATCCTGGACATTACAGGCAATACACATCTAAAACAACACTAACACAAACATATTTCTTTCCTGAATCCATGTGCTCCTCCATTGTTTTACTTTCAAAAAGCAGACTGTCCACAGACATTCTATATTCTTAATTTGACCTATATTATCATTCTAACTTGTTGTTATTGTTAATTTTATTTCCTGCTGCAATGTTCACAATCCATGCAAGACACTCTAAATTAATAAATTGTTAATTATTGTAATTGCCTATATAGTATATCATCAGAGTCTCTTTATCCTTTTTCCCAAATCAACAGAATATTCAGTTGATATCATGTGAAGCCTCAGGAGAGCCTTTAAAATGTTTTTGAATGAAAGTTTAACATTACAGTTCCTTTAGTGGACAGTTGCTCTTACCCTCTTTCCTTCATCTCAGTTGAATGAGATTTGGTGACAAAATTATCTTTAATTATCTATAAAATTATCTGTCTACACACACAAATAAAAACTAGGATTGATTTGGTTGATTAAAGGTAGGCTATGTAGCCTACCCGAGCTCAAAAGTCAATATTGAGGCATGCCTTTTAGAAAATATATTGTCTATATAACTTATACTTTACATTCTGTAGAAGTGTGTTGCTGTGTTTTTATTTTATTATCAGACATGAAAAATACATACTAGGCTATCATAAAAGCAATTTCTCATTCTCTTGAAAAAAAAATTGAAAATTCTTTGGTAGAGTCATGCAATTGATTGTGTGTCTGCTGTTTCCTAATTCATCAATTGTCATTTAGATTAAATATGATATTTGTTCCCTGATGAATAGTTTTACCCCTTAAAACATTAGTTCCTTGCATGAGTCATTTAATGCAAAATGGTTGAACTAGTTGCCATAAACTGTCAAGTGTCAAGCATATTTTCTATACATTTCTATTAGACTTTTTTTTTAATGTGTCATGAATTGAAGAATTGCAGAGGTGAATTTTGAATTTTACAAATGAAGGGAAATGTAAGGGGCTAGATCAGAACAAGACAGTCACTTTTTAAAATGAAATATCAAAAGGATAAACAACAGACTTTATTTCCTCAGCCTTGAGTTTTTGAACTGATCTCTTGAATAAATGATACAATGATACATAAAATACATTTTATCGGACACTTGTCGCCACCTAGCGAAATATCATATATTTATTTCATGTAACACGTTCCTACACGTGCTTACGTGTTGTTAACGCGTTCCTATGGCGATCGGTCGGAAGTGCGAGTAACCGATCGTCTTCCCAACGTATTGTTTACGTGTAAAGACACGTTGTAACACGTTTGTGCTTTTCTTACCTTAATTTAACTCATGATTCGATTGTATCCTTTTCCACATGCTTGGACGGCTAATTTGGAAAAGAACGGGACATTCCACGAACATTTTCTCCATCTCCCATTAAACGTTTTAGGAACAGACTTCTAATTTCGAAATGTTTCAAATGAGAAATAGCCTATGCTTTACCAAAAGTAGCGAAATCTGCAACCTAAATAGCCTATCTGCTTTTTATAAGCTACGCCTAAATTAAATAAGCTATTGATATATTGCATAAAATATCCTGGCCATTTAAATCAGATATATACTTATACTTATATCTACTTCTTACATCTACACACATCGGAATTCGACCTCGTCTTTTGTAAACAGTAGCCTAAAGTTTGATTTGATTGGCCAAAAACTTTTACAATTTATTTTTTTCATTCTAATTTGTTACAGAGCAGTGACTTGATCATATTATTTAACTTATAGAAATAGAATAGCTGCAAGATTCCTTAATGCTTATTATCAAATTATTGAGACCCTAACCCTATTTATTTATAATTAGGCCTATAAAACAATTATAAATTAATTATAAAATACTGCCCCTGCAACAACAACAATTTCTTCTTTCTTTTTTTTTAATCAGTAGGCCTATTTGATGTGACCATACTTTGTTTTTAGAACCACACCAATTTGACTACATAAAAATAGACATGTCAAGCTTTCTATAGATATATTTCTCATGTCTGTGAGTCAAGCAGACTATACTGAGTCTCGGTTCCTTTAGCCTATAAGTCGCGCTCCAGTTCACGCGCCAGTGATCGCGCCCGCGCCTGCCATGATTATATTGTCTACTTTATTTGCTTCTTATTTATTAAATCGAGGCAATTGGTTGATGAAACATTGATTTAAATTAAGATACATTTTTTACAAAACGAAATTCACTTTTAGAAAGGCTTTCTACAAAACAAAACTTAAAGAAGTGGTCAAAATCATGTCTGACCCACTTCATGACTCCCGATATATTGGCATCATATGATGCATCTTACTCATGCTGTTCACTTTTCATTATCAAATAGATGAAATTAAAAAATAACATTATAATAGGCCTATTTAAACATAAATGTGAAATACGTTTTCTTTAATGGCTACCAACAAGTAACTGGTGGAAAAAGGTGTATAAAGCAAGGCTATACAATTTAGTTCCTGCAGGGACACGACCAGCAGAGTTTAGTTTAACAGCCCACACTAACTAGGTGTTGCTGTAATTTATAGTAATATTTACAGTATTAGTCAAAAGTCTTTCAAATATAATTCCTTCGAAGTGATGGTGCTTTACGTAACATTATGTAAGTTGACATTTGTGCTGGCTGTATACAGGCCACCAGGATACCATACAGACTTTATTAAAGAATTTGCTGATTTTCTATCAGAGTTAGTACTAGCTGCAGATAAAGTCCTTGTTGTTGGTGATTTTAATATCCATGTAGATAATAAAAAAGACTCATTGGGATTGGCATTTACAGACATTCTAAATTCTATTGGTGTTAGACAACACATGTCAGGACCCACTCATTGTCGTAATCATACTTTAGATCTAATATTGTCACATGGAATTGATATTGACGCCGTTGAAATTCTGCAGCAGAGTGACGACATCTCAGATCATTATTTAGTGTCATGTATACTACATTTAGTTAAAGAGGCTAAACTGCCTCCCTGCCATAAATATGGTAGAATCATCACTTCTACCACTAAAGATCACTTTATAAAATACCTTCCTGATCAGTTTCATCGCCTTAGCATACCAGACAGCTTAGAAAACCTTGATGTTGCAACAGAAACTATTGCCTCTGTCTTTTCCAGCACATTAGATTCAGTCGCGTTTAAAAAAGATTAAGAAATTTAATCCAATGCCATGGTACAGTGAGCAGACTCGGGCCCTAAAAACTGCAGCCAGAAAAATAGAGCGTAGCTGGAAGAAAACAAAACTAGAAGTATTTCGCATTTCGTGGAGAGAGAAAATGAAGTACAGAAAGGCCTTTAAAACTGCTAGATCTGCCTATTTTTAAAAACTCTTAGAAAAAAATAAACACAACCCTAGGTATTTATTTGATACAGTGGCTAAATTAACAAGAAATAAAGCTTCAACTACTGATGTTTCCAAAGAGCACAGCACTAACGACTTTATGAACTTCTTTACTTGCAAGATTGATAATATTAGAGAGAAAATTATAACCATGCAACCGTCTACTACAGTATCGTGTCAGACATTGCATTTTAGTGTCCCTGAGGAAAAAATTCATTTCATTTACTGCTTTAGGAGAGGAAGAATTGTCTAAACTTGCACTGTTAAAAATAAAAGTAAATTTACAGGTAATGGTCTGTATTTTTTTTTACAGATTTTTCCCATTTTGTCATTATACACTGAAATGCATGTTGTTTTACAGATATTTGCTGTAATTTAATTTTCCACTATTAAATTTACAGGAAATTGCATGTATTTTAGTATTACATTAAATTTCTGTTTTTTAAAAGAAATGTTCTGTATTTTTACAGACAAATGTGTAAATTTACATAAAATGATTAATATTTTACAGATTTTTTTCTGTAAAAATAGAAAAAAGGGAACAAAATGTAGAACTAAATCAACAGCCATTCAACATGTTTTTTCCTCTTCCACTTAAGATAATGTGTTGGTGAAAGTTAGTTTAAGGTTCAATTATAGTATTGGTACATAAGGTGTGTTGGCCTTCTATATATATTACATTGTTTATTTTGTTTATTTTACCTCAACTTGCACATATGCTTATTTTGAAACTGCTGATTGGCCTTGACTTATTCTCCTCTAAATTTCCTGAACATTATTGATATGTACATTTTATGTTTTTCCAAATCGAGCTGCACATGCGTAGCTTTGTTTGTTTGGGTTTGTTTGTTTGTGTGTGTGTGTGTGTGTGTGTGTGTGTGTGTGGCATATTCAAATTTGCCGCCGATTACTTTTCCGTTACTCCCGCCCACAACAGTTCCCGGTGTTATGAAATATTCAGTGTCTGAGATTTTCGGTGACACTGGGCGGAGCTTACATGAATATTCACGTTAATGCACGCTCTTCGGCTAACATTAAAGGTAATTGGCATATGTTTCATTGTTAAACGAAGTGAAGCTTATATTCTGTTATTGATGCACAAGATTTTATATATATTGTGTTATGTTGTGTCATGTGTTAGCTATGTTTGATATGAACACAAGTAATGATTCGCCAGAGGTGTTGTTAGAATTCGCTAAACGAGCCAATAGCGTTAAGTAGCCTATTTTTGTTGTTTCTGTATTACCTTGAGTCTTTTAAGCATGTCGTTTTGAAAGTTTGCCTAAATGTATGGTAACATAATGTGGCGTCACGAGGGCACTCTCATATTCAAATATACATAAAATAGCGACTACGCCACCCCAACCCAAATCAGCCGGGGAAATATCAACTAAGGGCACACAAGTTCGATTTTCTTCCCACAATCACCAAACAATGAGACGTGGATATGTACAAAAAAGCACTTTATTGTATCATAAGTAGTTTTTTTTTATTAAAAGATCACGGGTCATAAAGCAATGCAATGCTGGTGGCAGTCAACCACTCCAGACTACGAATATTTAGATAAAGAACAAATTGATCACCACACAACAACAATTCTCGCCACTGAGCTGGGGTGCGCCCAGAGGAGGGCAGGCTAAGCAGTGGGCTTCACAAAACCCCCGTTGAGTATCCCCCGGAGCACAAAATCAAGCACCCACACCCTTAGTGCAATCCACGGCAAGAAAATCCACACCACACAAGTTTGGGAAAGGAGAATTTCCACCCTCCAAAAATAGCCCGCCTGCCCACTTCGGGTCACCCCGGCTCCTACAAAGAGATGAAAGAAAAAAAAAAAAAAACACACAAATAACGGCAACAAACACAAAAAAGGGAATCAAAATACAAAGGCAAAACACCACTAGTTATAAAATCACACCACAATAAACAAAACCAAACACAATCACAAAAGTTAACAGATCTTTAGAAAAAGGAATAAATTATATTAAAGGGCTCCAAAAAAAAAAATATTACACATACTTGGCTATCAAAAACAAAAACACTAAACAGAGCCATACAACTACAAGATTATTAACAAACCGAAGAAAGAGAATTCGACGAGTGTAACAGATTAAACTGAATAAGTCCAAAACACACAAAGACAACATAGAACAAACAAGAGAAAACAGGTCGGATATAAACAAACCCAAAGAAAACAAGCAAACAAAATAAAGCAAAACAGCAGCGTTAGAACTAGGCCATGCAGCGATAGGTCCCACCCAAGTTACTGGCCTAAAATACATTAAACATTTTCATTAAAATAACATACCTTCAGGACGGTCATAGGGACATAAGTGGGTTTACATACCAACCAGCAGGACTTCCGATTAAATATCCGGCAAACCAATTCCTTAAAATTCACTGAATAGAAAAACAGAGCGTTACACATTCACCCAATAAACTCATATCGTGCACGCACCAAAAAAAAAAAAAAGAAATACACCGTACGTACCTAGAGGGAGAGCAGCCGCCCTTCACAACACTCTGTGTTATACATTCCAGCGTTTTCTTTTCATACGGGAACTATAGCGATAACGCAAGGGAGCCAACACTTTTAAGCAGTCTTAAGAGTAACCACAAACAGACACCAGCTGCACAGAAAAGTCAGTCACCAAACCATTTGAATACTAAACCATATCCAGGACAAGCAAACACCTACCTCGAATAGAGCAGCGGACTACCGGAAACCCAGACGCAGAAGTGACGTAATGACGCGATCGCACACTAGCCTGTGGAAGCTCTCTATATATACACACCTACCGCTCAATCAGCACTCCCTATGGGCGGAGATACCCATGAACGGCATTTCACCACAATCATAATATTAATTGTAAACTCCTGTAGTGAAGGCAGCAGTAAACTTTCCTAGTTTGCAGAAGCACTTCTAATCTGGGTAGACTTGAATTTCTGTATGTAATGTTTCAAAAATTGCGCACAAAATACATTAAAATTGTATTTTGTCGATGAAATGCATTATTTTGTGGGACAAAAAGATTGAGAATTTTTCCTAATAATATGAAAAAAACACAACTTCAGGATTTAATAAAGTCTCTTTAAAAATATTTACCAACTGAGCAAGCAATTAAGAAATGACAGAACAATCACAGTAGGCTATGTATATATGTCTGATTATCCACATAACAATAATATTCGTCATACTTTTGCCAATTGTCTTCTCCATATAAATATTTTTAAATAAAACCTGCATTAGTAACTTTTAGTTTTGTAGCTGATCAATTTAACCACTTGTAATTCAATTTTAACATTTTAATTGTTGTGGAAAGCGCATTAAAATAAAACCTTGTGAAAGTGCTGCAGGGAAGCTAATATCACTGTCTCATCATGTTTCTATTCATATAGAGAGCATTGTGTGTTTTGCAGAAAAGGATAAAGAAGGTTTACATTAATTAATGCATGTCAAAAACATAAACGGAACAAAAATAATAATAATGTCTAAGTAAAAATAAAAAAAATAATAAATAATAATGTCTGGTTAAAGTTATGCAGGCTATCTGAGAAAGCAATAGGGAATGACACAATCACAACTGAAACTTTTATTATGCAACCACAGTTAGGCCTACATTTATACAAGTTATCTTCTCAAACGAACTAAAATAAAATCAAAACAGTTGTAGCCTACTAAAACAAACAAACTCAGTGTTGGCTCATTTCCTAACGATAGACCACCAGTGGCTGTAATCACTACTAAAGTATATCTCAGGACACAATGTAACCTACAAACAATTGAGCATACATAAACAGTTATTAATAAAAAAGAATCATACATTCATTT
Source organism: Chanodichthys erythropterus (assembly GCF_024489055.1). Taxonomy (NCBI): domain Eukaryota; kingdom Metazoa; phylum Chordata; class Actinopteri; order Cypriniformes; family Xenocyprididae; genus Chanodichthys; species Chanodichthys erythropterus. Next base: position 38,569,303 of record NC_090239.1, read on the forward strand.
GATGCGGAAACACAATCACGTTACAGAAAACAGTTGTGATCCAAGGACAATCCACTAACACTTTCAGTGGCGCTTTAACTCAAAACAGGAAACTCGTGAATATTCATGTCTGAGATTTTCGGTGACTCTGGGCGGAGCTTACATGAATATTTACGAGTTTCCTGTTTTGAGTTAAAGAGCCACTGAAAATGTTAATGGATTGTCCTTGGATCACAGAACTGTTTTCTGTAACGTGATTGTGTTTCCGCGTCGAACAAATTTATGATTCTTTTTTTATTAATAACTGTTTATGTATGCTCAATAGTTTGTAGGTTACATTGTGTCGTGAGATATAGAAGTGATTACAGCCACTGGTGATCTATCGTTAGGAAATGAGCCAACATCGAGTTTGTTTGTTTTTGTAGGCTACAACTGTTTTTATTTTAGTTCGTTTGAGAAGATAACTTGTATAAATGTATCTGTGGTTGCACAATTAAAGTTTCAGTTGTGATTGTGTAATTGCCTTTTGCTTTCTCAGATAGCCTGCATAACTTTAACCAGACATTATTATTTTTAAAACACATTGAGAGTTAGATTTATGTTCCGTTTATGTTTTTGACATGCATTAATGTCAAATTTCTTTATCCTTTTTCTGCAAAACACACAATGCTCTATATGAATAGAAACATGATGAGACATTGATATTAGCTTCCCTGCAGCACTTTCACAAGGTTTTATTTTAATGCGCTTTCCACAACAATTAAAATGTTAAAATTTAATTATGAGGAATATTATTGTTATGTGGATAATCAGACATATATACATACTACTGTGATTGTTCTGTCATTTCTTAATTGCTTGCTCAGTTGGTAAATATTTTTAAAGAGACTTTATTAAATCCTAAAGTTGTGTTATTTTTAATTTTTATTTTTTCATATTATTAGGAAACATTCTCAATCCTTTTTCCCACAAAATGATGCATTTCATTGACAAAAACAAATTTAATGTGGAAAAAACATGAAGCACTGTGAATCAGGATTCAGTTTAACAGTGTTGATATTTAACTATATGGAACTAAATGATCAAACCTGCAGTATATTCACAATGAAATGTTTTAGTTCTATTCTACAAGCTTTCCATAACAATTAAAATTGTATTTATGTTAAATTAGCTGCTAAAATAATAGACCATGCAGTAATTTGCATATCTGTAATATCAAAGATGAAAGTAAATAATGAGAGTAGTTTCACTTTGAATAAAAAAAGAGCAACTGATTCTGTGTTGGAATTTTATTCACAAATGAGAAGTCACGACATATGACATATTTAATTAGCAAAAACACTTGTATTTAAACATACACACTAAAAACTCCTGGGTCAAAAATAACCCATAATGGGTTATTTTTGACCCAAATCCTGGGTTAAAAAGGGACCAACTAATTTCTGGGTTATTTCAACCCAGAAAAATGGGTTATTCTTTTTGACCCAACTTCTGGGTTAAATACCTGACCCAAATTTTGGGTTAAAATAACCCAAAATTGTAGTTAATATAACCCAACTTTTGGGTCAAAAGAACAACCCCAATATCTGGGTTGAAATATCCCAGAAATTAGTAGGTCCCTTTTTAACCAAAGGTCAAAGGTCAAAAATAACCTAACTTGGGTTACTATGCCAGTATGCCTTATTTCAGAAAATAAAACTTCAGAAACTTACACACTTCAAGCACTTTTACATTTTTATTGCATTAAATTAAATTAAACTCTACACACTTGGACCTATTTATCTTAGGTCACACTGTAATAACATTAGACATTAGAAAAAATAGAAAAATAAACAACTCATTTTCTCTCAAACATTTGACAACATTCAATAACTGGATTGAACTTGAGGGACAAGATTTTTGATAGTGTCCTCATCTAAGAGAAGAAATGCCTCCTCATCTATGTCTTCACCTGAAAGACAGAAAACAAGACAACATGAGTATTGTTAATAAGTCGAGACAATTGTGAACCACTCACCAGACACTCTTTGATTATCAAGCTAATAAATAATCACTCTTAAGGGAATGCTGTTGGTTTTTTTTTTGTTTTGTTTAAAAAAAAAAAAAAAAAAAAACGTGGCCCAATTTGCTAGTTAACTAATGTGGTTCTTTTGCAGCATTACCCATTTTGTGTGAATGACAGTCTATACTGTCCATCTTTTCTTTCATTAACAAGTGTAATAATGACATTAATGCAAAGGTGAATATCTGGCCCATTATTATGCATAACAGCTTAAAGACAAGGCACAAGTATCTTTTAACTATAAGGGTTATTATAGAGATGCATTCCCCACTGTCAAAGAAGTTGTGACTGTCACAAAATCTTACACTGACACATTTAAGCCATATTCAAGAAAAATATTTAGGTATAGAGAGATGATATGAGGGCAGTTCAAGGGATAGTTCACCCAAAAATGAAAATTTGATGTTTATCTGCTTACCCCCAGGGCATCCAAGATGTAGGTGACTTTGTTTCTTCAGTAGAACACAAATGATGATTTTTAACTCCAACCGTTGCAGTCTGTCAGTCTTATAATGCGAATGAATGGTAACACAATTTATAAGAGTCAAAAAATATGCTTAGACAAATCCAAATTAAACCCTGCGGCTTGTGACGACACATTGATGTCCTATGACACGAAACGATCGGTTTGTGCGAGAAACCGAACAGTATTTATATAATTTTTTACCTCTAAAACACCACTATGTCCAACTGCGTTCAGCAATCGCTTAAGGCCGGAACACACCAAGCCGACGGCGACGAACTAGTGGCGACGAAAGCAGACTGCGGGGTCGGCTGGCGTCGGCTGGCGTCGGCAGCGTCTGGGTCCAAAGTTGCCCTGACACACCAAGCCGACGTTCGACAGCCGACGGCCAAATAGCACGTCCGTTCTGCGCCTGCGTGAGATGAAATGCCTTTCCATGCCAGCAGGTGGCAGTAGTTTGTGTTCGTTGCTATGGTTCGTTGCTAGGGAGACCGGAAGAGCTACAGGGATACAAAACATAAACAAAGGTGCATGAAAAACCAGTTCTCGCTCATCACATACGGATTCGTGTTATTTCAAAAATGTCCAACACGTTGCAAATGGCACTGGCTTTGTCAGCCCTTGGTCTTTTGCTTGTGGAAGAGGAAAAGAAGAAGCGGATGAGAAAAATACGGAGAAAGCGCACTAAATGGGTGAAACCATGGATACTCCAGAGACAGGCCCAAGGTGCTTTCCCGAACCTGTGTCGAGAGCTCGAGTTACAGGAAACTTGTGGTTTTAAAAATTTCGCTCGGCTTTTTCCCACTCAATTTCACATGTTAAAAGAACTTATTAGTCCAATCATACAGAGAACAAACACGAACTACCGGGATTGTATCTCCGTGGGGGAACGTCTGATGATTACACTACGGTTCTTGGCAACAGGTAAGGTTATTCGTTGTTTGAACATTTCATTAAAACACCTTTTCAGTTGTGTTTATTTTGGTGTATTATGAAGCATTATAAAAGTGAAAAGAATTTTATTATTTTGTATCCAGTTGTAGCCTACTTTAAAAAGACACAATGTATAAAACATTATTATGGTTGTTTGTAGCACAATGTCTTTAATAACTGATAAAAAAATATTTGCTTTAATGTAGTGTAGTACAAATGCATTAAAAGTGTTAGATTTGACTCTGTAAAAGGTGTGGAAAATTAATAGTGGAGTTATGTGTTTGTAATCTTTGCAGGAGAAAGCTTCAAGAGCCTTTCTTACCAATTCCGGGTGGGAATGTCCACAATTCAGCAATTTGTTCCTGAAACCTGTGCAGCAATCTACCAAGTCTTAAAAGAGAAATACCTAAAGGTATACATGTATCTGTTTAATGTTTTTTGTTTTAGCCCAAAAATGAGCAATTTTTTTGATCTCTCAGATATTGTTTTAGGAGGCCTCTGATGTAGAAATTAAAGATTTTTCAGTTTTTTTACATTTTAATAAGGGTAATTTTAGGGTCTTATATTGTAGTAGATAAACTGAAAGAATAGACAGGATGGTAGACCATGTGTCGAGGGCAGAGATCTAAGTATTATCCATCAAATTATAATTTCAATGCAAATAAAATTCCACTACTACATTCAAACAATACAGTCTGGCTGGCCTATTATGCTCTCTACTTATCATACTAAAAGAACACATTCATCCCCCCAGAGCACTTACAGGTTCATATTCAAGACCATTCATACCTGTCCCTGAACAATGCAACAGGCATCTCCCCCCAAAATCCAAAACATAAAGAGCCTAATGCTGACCTATAAACACTTCTTCAACCCAATAGCATTGTGAGGACGAACAATAGAACCCATTAACTATGTAAATGTGATCTTGAGAGAAAAAAACATTTGCAGGCATTTTTTTTTAAATTTTTGAAAGTGATGTTGTAATTCTGCAGAAGTGGGCTTTGCAGGGTTAATTCAAGAATGTCAAAATCACTGAGTTATTAATGGTCTGACGAGTTAAACTAATTTCTTTTAATTATATTGTTTTTTAGTGCCCAGACACAGTGGAAGAGTGGCAGCAAGTAGCCGTTGGATTCCAGAATCAGTGGCATTTCCCAAATTGCCTGGGTGCTCTGGATGGAAAGCACATTAACATTCGTCCCCCTCCAGGATCTGGATCTAAATTCTTCAACTACAAGCATACATTCTCAATAGTGCTTATGGCACTGGTAGACAGCAACTACAGATTTCTGTATGTTGATGTGGGCAACGGGCGCATTTCAGATGGTGGAGTGTTTGGGGGATGCTCATTGCAGGATGCCTTGGAGAAAAGAACATCCAACATTCCTGCACCTGCACCACTTCCTGAATCAGACCAGCTGGCCCCTTACTGCATTGTGGCTGATGAGGCATTCCCCTTAAAGGAATACCTCATGAAGCCATACCCGAACCGCAAGCTGTCTGTAGAGCAACGCATATTCAATTACAGACTTTCAAGTGAGCTCGAAGGGTGGTTGAAAATGCATTTGGCATCCTGGCAAATCGTTTTCGCGTCCTACTAACCACCATTAATATTCAAAGCACTGCCAAAGTGGAGGACATTGTTTTGTCTTGCTGTGCTCTGCACAACTTTCTGCGCAAAGAGTGCTGTGAAGTGTACATGGCAGGAATCGACCAGGAAGAACAAGATCATGACACTGTCCCTGGAAGATGGAGAGAAGACCCTGGCCTACAGCAGGCCTCTCTGCCACGCACAACCAACAGTACAACACACGCCAAACAGCTCAGGGATAAACTGTGCCAGTACTTTAATTCGGACACCGGTGCAGTGCCCTTTCAGTGGGGCAAAATATAAGCATGTAGCAAACTTGTTTCTTTCCCCCTTGACCTTGGTTTATGTTTTATAACAATGGTGTGAATTTGCAAAATAAAGTTTATATTTTTACATCATTGTGTTTTGTGATTTTTTTTACATAAAGAACAGTGAAGTACCTTTTACACAAAGTCAGTGTTTTATTTTCAAATGTGCAAAAATAGCATTAAGGTAATTTACAGAAAAATATCAACAGTTGGTATTTAAAATAAATAAAATGTACAGAAATATAAACTTTGCATAAGTACTCTAATATAACGTACAACTAAGCGTGACATATTTACTAAATGCTACAATATCTGTTTACAATTTTGCTACATAAAAAATTACAAGTGTGTATACTGATTGGAAGATGCATCCAGTGCATGGTTGTGGCCCACTGAATATTTGAAAATGCAATTATCAACCTCATGCTGGAAATGTGGCAGTAGATGTGGTGGCAAATTCCGCATTCTGTGTTCAAGATTTTTGCAGTAAGCTGAGATGGCATCATTGGTGTTTTCCTGTGATGCCAACTTTTCCAGAGTTTTGCCGATGGTGCGCATCAAGTTTGTGGATTCCTCGCTGGAGGATTCGTCTTGCATCTTCCTGCGCTTCCCTGGAGGCTTTGGTTTTATGTTGGAGCTTTGCAAATGGTCCTTTCTCATGGCTGTGGACTCAGTTCCACAGATGGTGGATTCAGCCAAGGGTGTACTTGACCGTAGGTCAGCATCACTGAAGCTGGGGTCTTCATGGGTGCCAGTCCAGGTGTCACTGTTGGTACCATCTGAGGGTGAACAGGAATCACTATCAGCCGCAGGTTCCTTAAAAAACATAAGATACAAATGTGACAAGTTAATGTAATGGCTTGACTTAATATGCGGAGTTACTTGTGAATAGACTCTTTTAAAGAAGCACTTGCCATCTTACAAAAAGCAAAATGTTTATTTTATTCTGAAATTAAACAATAAATAAATAAATAAATATAAATATATTTGTTTATTTACCATGATCATTAGATTTGAAGTGCTCTCCTTCCTTTTTGTGTGAGGCTCTAGAAACTGCAGGCGGTTCAGGATCCATTGCTGCCTGCCAGTCTTCTGAGCTCCAGAACTTCCTGAGGGTCCTTGTTTCTTATAACGCATGTATTGGGTTCGCAATGAATCCCACCGCTTCTTGAGCTCTTTTTCTGAGGGACAAAGTAAAATTTTGTAAGCATTAAGTGTTATGGCTGCTTATTTTGTCACTTTAATGAGTATTTGTTATGCCAACAAATGTTACTTTTTGCTGTATTGTTAATTATATTATTAACAATTTGATTAACTTTAATATTATTATGAAATATGAGATGCTAGCACAGCACATATTAATTACTGTCTGTTTCCATAAACAAACTTAGTTTGGTACACACAAAACACTAAAATGGTTATATTAGTTTTACTATGGACTATTGAACAATTACAAACAAGCTTTCTCAATTGCCAAAAAGGAAATCTTACCTGATATGACGAGTTTATTTTCGATCTCACGCCACAGTTCAGCTTTCAGCACACGGTTGACATAACATTTTTCCGTAATGTCATACAAACCCGGCCTTTCCTGGATCATGTTGATCAATTCGTCTTCACTTGCCTCGTTCCAGATAGCCATGT